>NC_056739.1:393991680-394291680 GCF_019279795.1 Protopterus annectens | reverse complement strand
TTACAGTTTTGTCATTGATTGTGTGCCTTTCTGAGTTAGGTATTATATATACTGTTTATAAGTAGGACACTGTTTTGACACTTTTTTAACTTATATGTAAGTTAATTGACAATGTCCCTATTTTTTGCATTATACTGAATATACATATTCATTGAGATTTGAATGAAACAGTCTGTTTATCAAGATGCATCAAACTTTTTTTGGTTGCCCATTATATATGCACATAAATTATGTGCTTTGATTTTCGATTGGTCCTGCCTCTTTTATAAGCATCCTTGCCTATCAGTGAGCTGCTATTTTGTTTTTCTTCCTCACTGAAGAAGGTTTTATTCCGAAACTAGTATGAGGATCGAGCTGTTACTTTAGTGCTTTTGTTGCACTAGTTTATTTCCAATAAATATTTAGACTTGGAACTTTCCGTGCTGGCTTTGGCGTTTTTTTCAAGTTGGGTTGGCCGTGCACAGCCGTACTTGCGAGGTAGAGTGTTTTCTACGTTGGTTATTTGTAGACCCTGACATCAAACTAAAGGCAGCTGCTAAGTGACTACCATTTAATGGACACTTGAAGGTATTTTCTAAGCTTTGTACATAAGAACATTCTAATAGTATTAATTGCAAAAAAGGAAACTGAGCATGAGATCAGTTTCTGTGGAGGATGAGCACAGCACATGGGAGCCTGATAGCTAAGGAAAATGCTGTGCTCTATTTCCTAAGAAAGGAGATTCCAGCAGTTTACTCTCTGCAGACTAAGAATGTGGACCTGTTCAGGTATTCCATATGTCATCTGCTTGAAATGACTGTGATGTGTGTTAATATGGAGTGTTTAGTTAAATGACAGGAGTAAAATGTGCAAAAGGGAAGAAACCTCTACCTACCTATGCAAATAGAAGCAGACTATCATCATCTGTAGAAGTACGCAATTCTAATAGGCACCTTGAATCTTTTTATAGCTAACGTTGTCTGTAGAAGCAAGTACACAGTTCTACTAGATGTCTTGAATCATTTTATATTGAAGATTACATGCTGTTTTCATAAGAGCATTTTGTCAAAATTTAAAGTCTAATATCTACTACTTGTAGGTAAGGCGACATCGTAGCATTCATGAGGTAGATATTTCTGATTTGGAGGCTGCAGTCCGAAAAGAAAATTCCAGCAAGAATTATGAAAGCCCAAGAGAGGAAATAGCACGGCTGCGAAAGACAGACCTGGAGCCTGAACACTATAATGTGGACATCAGTAAAGAGGTGAGTGACTAACAGCTGTATTATCTACCCCTGTGATATGAAGTGGTGCAGGTGTCCCATTTTACTTCCACCCACAGTACGGCAGCATTTTGCAAATTCGGCAAGTAAACCTGGTGATGTAGTTTGCATGACTGATATGTGAAGCTCAGAATAGAAGCTGGATAACTAAACTGCATTAGAATACCAAGCCGTGCTAATTGCAGTATGGGCTCACCTCTTCCTCCCTTGTGGTAAGTGATGCACCTGGTACTCGTCTGCCCTTGGTGTAAACCAGTGGTCTCATAACTGAAGCTGTCAGTTATTTCATTAGGTACAGATACTCAGCATATGTATTTATGACATCACCATACTTGTTTTATTTCCAAGTGGATTAGAATTGTTAACACTTACGACCTAAAATGATCATACTCCATCCCTTTTATTAGATTATGCAGCAGATATGTCAGACCCCATAGGCCAAGTCTGATATATACAGAGACAAAGGAGCAGACCCTCACTTAGTAAGAGATGGGAAGAACCCAGAGAAAAACCTTGGCTGCAGTAACTCTTGTAGAATGATGGGGCACCGTGTGGGAGGACCATACTGGGACTTGTCCATTCAGGACAGAAAAAGTACATTTGATTTTGATGTTCCATTCTATAATGTATAATGTGAAGATAGTTTTTAGTTACAACAGGACTGAGAAATCTGTAGTTTCATTATGGATATCTGCAAGAAATGTACTGTATTAAAATGAAATGCATGTTTTGTCCTCAAATCCATTTTTCTATAATTTAGTCAATTCTTTCACAAGGTCATGGGATGCTACAGCCTATCTCTGCAATGAGTGGTACAAGGCATTGGAAAAACTATTCTGGACAGGGTGTCAGTCTGTCATAGAACACCCCCCCCCCCAACCATTCTCATCCTGCATGTACACCTATGTGTAATTTAGAAAGTGCCACTTCACATGTTACAACAACACAGGGATGACATGCAGACACCATACAGAAAGCACCCTAGGTGAGAACTGAACTAGAGGACCTCTTGATGTAAAACTGCAGTTCTGTTTGTTATGCCACTGTGCTGCCCTTGCATGTTTTGGGATACATTTTTATTCAGTGATGGTAGCAGTCCTTTTCTGAATTCATGGTGTAACTGACCAGTAAAGAGATGATACTCTGCCGTAGCAACATTGGCATAATGGTTAAGCTGTTTATCTTACAAACGCAAGGTGCAGGGTTTGACTCTCATATGGGGTAATTGGCTAGGCTTAAAATGGTCCACATGGGCAGTTAGCCTAGTACTAATCAGAGTGTGAGGACTGTCCATGACCTCAAATGTTTAGCCCTCCGAGTGACCAAAACAACAAAAAAAAAGTAATTGAAAGAAACTTGGAAGTACCAGAAGATAGAGCAGCCATAAAAATTGGTGTTGAAAGACTAAATAGACAAGGGAGGTAGGAGTCGTAGCAGCAATGGAACAGTATTAGCCAACCTCTGATCCTTCAAGCCGAGAGAGGAGAGCACTCTTCGTCGGCAGGAGGATACTGAAGGGTTTGGCACCCAAACCTAACTACTAGTCAGCTTGAGCATGTGGAAGGTGCACTGAAGCTTTTGAAGCTGGCCAGCCAATATGCCTTTGACAAGACATAACCTATATAGCTTAGACTAAGGCAGCAGTGATCAAATGAAGAACATAGTACAGTTGTATAAGTCAACTTACCATAGGGGTAGATATTCAAATGATCACTGCTGCTGTAGCTGCTGTACAGGAAAGCTCTAACTACTTTTAAGAAGCACAGAGCATTTCAGGTCAAAGTACAGGAAATGTCTCTTCACACGGGAGAGCCATCCATGACTGGGAAAAGGGTCTCCAAGAATACTCTTTAGTATGTGAAAGACAGAGAAGCTGAAAGAAATTTGAGTTGAAAAAGCAGATAGGCAGGGAGCATTAAGCCATAATGACATCACTCATCCTGCGATTCTGATCCAATGAAGTGTTATGTTGCCTGGCCACGTCCCTGTTTAGCTGCCCATAGTGATACCACTCATCCTACGATTCTGATCCCATGAAGTATTATGTTGCCTGGCCTCGTTCCTGTTTAGCTGCCCATAGTGATACCACTTCTTCTGAGATTCTGATCCGATGAAGTGTTATGTTGTCTGGTCACGTCCCTGTTTAACTGCCCATAGTGATACCACTCATCCTGTGAGTCTGATCCAATGAAGTATTATGTTGCCTGGCCCCGTTCCTGTTTAGCTGCCCATAGTGATACCACTTATTCTGAGATTCTGATCCAATGAAGTGTTATGTTGCCTGGCTACGTCCCTGTTTAGCTGGATCCCCACCAGGTCTCTCCCCTTTGAAAATGGACAATGGCATTTCTTTACATGCATTAGGCAATGTATGAGAGACACCTAGGCCAAATGCCATTTCTACAGTGCCCATGGCAGACATCCATCCTTCAGAAATTTCAGATGCACCTCCTGAAATTTGTGTAAGACAGGATATGTTACCATTTTTGCACAGGAAGCCTATAGGGCATCTTGAGTCCTGTAGATCTCAAATACCTCTTCTCCAGTTAGGGATAAACTGTTTTCCTCCTTTGGGCTAGACCCAGTGCCTGAGACCCAGGTATCCTAACCTTCTGCTGTAGGGGTGGTATGTAAGGGAACGTGAGTATCCCCTTATCTGATTCTCCATACTCAAAGCCAGAGGAAGAAGATCTGGTTTTGTATTCTCAGATCTCCTTGCCAAGGAATATTACATTAACAGTGAAGAAATCATACAATAAGCTCCCCAACTGGAAGACGCATCCTTTCATTTTAGGTTAAGCCTGATGAGAAAGCATTTCAGAGGAGGAGGAGGAGAAGAGAGAGAGAGGTTCTTCATGTCTCATCTTGAAGGACCACAGAGATTCAGGGCAAGGCAAGACCACTTTCAGCTCACACCTTAACCTATGCAAACACACACACACACACACACACACACACACGCACACACACACACACGCACACACACACACACACACACACACACACACACACACACACACACACACACACACACACACACACACACACACACACACACACACACACACACAGATACCTCAATAAATATATGCACTGCACTTAAGGAAAGTCTTACTGATGGTTTTACTTACCTTCAAAACTCGCACAAATGTTGGGCTGGAGCTAGGGATCAAAGAACACAAGATAAGCTTTGAACTAGAAGTAGATATCTCCTTGACTAGATACGATTACTCCTTGGTTTGTATTAGTGTACTTTCCTGAACTGTCAGGAACATGACAGCCTGGGAGCAAGCCATCCTCAGTAACTAGGGCACACAGGAAACAATGGCAATAAGCTTTAGTTTCTTTTATCTGGAATGAGATGAAATGGTGAGAAAGCATCAAGGAATCATCCTTCCGTGGGTGAAAGAATATGCATGCCATCATGTTTCTGTTACTGTGTTGTGAGTGGAAGAAATTGACTAGACAGAATTCACAAATGCTTAGGTTCAGAAGAGGACTGGATGAAGGGCTCAGTAGCTCAGTATGATCACCTTTCCTTTGATGTGAACCACTATGTGTGTGATATCTCTTTGTATGACATCTTTCATGTCTCCTGTAATATGAATGACTGTAAGTGTGACATCTTTGTGTATGACATTGCCAGACCTGCAATGCTGCCTATGTAGGTTATGAAAACATGCTGTCCTACATGTTTGGGTATCACATAATGCTGGATTAGTTGTCCGAGTAGACCAGGTGGAGCTGGGACTTTCACTTTTCCTCCAGAGCCTTCCAGATAACTAGAATTGCCCTGGTCTCTAGCCAGGTTATGTGGATCACCCTTCCTTAGGAAGTCCACTTCCCATTAACCATGAAGGAGACAAGGTAGAATTCCCCATCATGCCAGTAGGTCATCCATCATTGTGACTAATGTTGTAGCTGCTCCTCCAAGAAGGGAAGAATCACACTGAGATTGGTGTTGACTATACACCACCCTAAAGCACAGTGATAAGAGTCTGAGACCAAAAGCACAGCAGAGACCATGTGGTGATTCTTCACCATTTGGCACATTACTGCTCACTGAACCACCATGAAGACTGACAGACATCACGCCCAGAAGGTACAAGAGAGTGGGAACCTAGACCCACACTCAGACTATCAAGGCCAAGACCGCCTGTTGCCTCTCTGAAGCCTGACAGTGAAGACAGTCCATATCAGCCTTGAAGAAGACATCTGTCTATGTTTGGGGCAGAGTGGACTTCTTGCTATTGCTAGAGACACTCCCAGGGCCTGCAGATCACAGTTGTGCTTCATTCAAGGACAATACCAATTAGTCCCCTTGCCAAGGCCACTGAGCTGGCCATGCAGATGATGGAGCTCATGGACATCTTTCTCCTGAAAGGCCTTCCACTACTGTATCTAGCATCCTGGTAAACTCTGAAGGAACAACCAGCAGTACTTTCTAATGAAAGCTGTGCTTATGTAAAGTGAACTGAAGGAACTATCCTGTGTAGACCGCTTATATAGTTGTGCCAGAAAGCATCCATCAAATTCACTGACACCATCTAAGTGCCTTGCATTAGTGGAAGCCTTATCTTTAAGAAATCAACAACCACAACTTA
The DNA here is from genome assembly GCF_019279795.1 of Protopterus annectens. Taxonomy (NCBI): domain Eukaryota; kingdom Metazoa; phylum Chordata; order Ceratodontiformes; family Protopteridae; genus Protopterus; species Protopterus annectens. The sequence continues at coordinate 394,285,815 of NC_056739.1, read as the reverse complement.
ATGTACTTCCTTTGTTGAAGTCATTGAGGTCCAGAATGAGGTAAAAGTCTTCTATCCCTTACAGAACTAAGATGCAGAAGTAAAACCTCTTTCTTTGTTCTGAAGGAGATACAGATTTTATAGTCCATCTGGAAACCACAGTTTGGGCCTGTCTCAAAGAGCTATGTGGATAAGACTTGGTCTCTGAGCAGAGCTCTGTGATGGGGCTATTTATAATGATATCTAAACCTACTGGTCTTTTGGGATTGTCCCCTGTGGATAGCTCTGGATTGTAGTCAGGACTATAACTGCTAGATCAGCGAGACCACTCTGTTAAGAAATTTGACTGCCATAGCTATGGATAAAAACACTAATTCATTAGGACACTCATCTTTTAGTGAAGGGAATTTTTGAAACTGCTATATATTTAATCATCATCATAATCATCTTCTTTTGAGTTGGTCTAGACTAGGAGAAAATGAAGTAGCCAGTGCGGCTTATAGTCCTCACAGTGTTTAAAGTCTGTCCCGTTTTTTGGGCATATCAACTAAATCCTGAGATGCTTTACATCAGATGAAGCCATCCTGGGTGGCCTGCATAAAGGCCATTCCTAAAAGAGAAACATCTGAACCCTGTCATCCTGCAAAGACACATACCTTAGCCTATTACATTTGCACCTTCAGAATTACAAAGGGTCACATGGAAGTTGATAGCAGAAATTTTGTCGAGGGTGTCAACCAGCTCTGTCTTGAATCCATTGTCAGGAAAGACCAAATACTTTCCATTGCCTTGCCTACTAAGGAGAACTATGACAGTGGAGTGGTGAGACGTATCTGGGGATCAGTCCCTGTGTGGCACAAGAAAACACACACATGTCCTCCCTGGCCAAGGGTTTAGAGACACTTTTATAGGTGGTAAAGGTGGATAACACGAGTGGTATCTGACACCTGTGCTAGACCACAGAGATCATATTACTTTGGATCTAGAGAGGCTAGATAGGATATCACTCCTTTTATGTTAGACTTTAAAAAGGTGTTCACCTTCTTTGGCATTTGCATGATTCCAAGCTGCAAAGAAAGCATCCTTAGACAGAAGCAGCATTGGTGGCAGGAATCAAGACTCCTCGGTCTTCCTTGGATTTTCATTTAGCCATTTCTGATGGGAAGGTAAAGGGGTACAGGCCAGTCAGTAGAAGACTTAATAAGCCTAAGAATTTTTCCAAAGGAGGTGCCACTGGGGAAGGGTTATGGAGGCAGAGCTTTTATTGTCCTTATCTGCCTATGAAATAAGATCCTCTGGATCATTTGAGGTCCTTTTAGGACACAGTAGCTGAGGATAACCTCCCCTAATCTAGGCTGTCAGAGTCAGTCCAATTTTCAGCAAACATGAGGAGTTATGCACATGAAGACGTACTGGTACCTAGGGATACAGCTGCTGAATGTAGCATGGGATGAGTGAGGTCTATGCTGAGCCTTGTGCTAGAATCTGTTATGGTTTCCCCTGGGTGTTCTCTTACACCTGTTAAGAGATGTCCCACCACATAGATTCACAGAGGTTCATAGATTAGTACTAAGCTAACTGCCCTTGTGAGCCATTTTAAGCCTGGCCAGTTATCCCTTGTGAGAATCAAACCCTGCACCTTGTGTTTGTAAGGCAAACACCTTAACCATTAGGCCACCCACCCACACATGCCAAACAAATGCAAAGTTGACGTCACATGCAAGCCCTAGTGCAAGAGGCCCTGGTAGATCCTCCTTACCCTAGCCTTTCAATCGTGAGTGCAACCACCAAGCACCTATCAAGATACTCAAGACTGCATCCCATGTATGTCTGGTCACGTTTGATTTCTGACCACTTAAACAGGGGACTGTGGATGTTGCCTGTGTTTTCTCCCCAGAATGTACTTCCCAAGGCTATTTCCAGGGGATGTACTTTTTTGCAGGTGTGTCACCATTCCCAGTTTTAGAAGATGGACATGACATGAACTGCATGTTAGGTGGGTAAGCTGATGATGCAGAGATTTTATAGACATAAACCTAAGATGCATCCTAAATAAAACTCATGAATTTCATGCAACTATCACCCAATACTCTCCCAAAGTAGCAGTCCTAACAGAAACATGGCTAAAACCCCACATACTGGATAGTGAAATTCTAACCCTTGGTTATACATCCATAAATATGACAGGACTCAAACGAGATGACAGGACTCAAACGAGGAGGCGGCATAGCTGTAATATATAAAAATATTATCAGACTAGAAAGACTTCAAATCAACCCACCAAAGCTCTTGAATTCTGAAATTCAAATCACCCACCTTCAACTAAACTCCATCAAACTCATCATTATAATAGCTATTTACATACCCCCAGGTAACAACCCAGACATTATTGAAGACCTTCTTTGTTTGTGTGCCTCAACCTTTAGTCAAGAAAGAGTAATAATTGGGGATTTCGACATGTACTGGTACACCTGCTCCTTGGAAAATCCCTCCAATTTTATTAACCTCCATGGTTTCTGTCAAATTATACAATCCTCTACCAGATTTGACAAACATAGCAAAAAAGAATCTGTCCTAAACTGGAAACTTGCAAATAAACCCCCTCTCTGTCACCAATCTGGCTATCTCCTTGACAATCTAAGACAAAAACTGGTACAGAACGTTAAAAAATCCTGTGTGTCTTGAGGCGAACCAAAAACCGGCAATTCAGCAGCAAACTGTATAATAGACGCTAGCACATCAGCTGTTCACAAAGTATTCTCAGAAAACGAGGTCTGAATGTATACTAAGATTTATTGACAAAAATATATAAAATCCAAAATGGATATTCAAAGTTAAGCGCTTTTGCTTGCATACACGCAAGCTTCATCAGAACTGTAAAAACACAAACCTCTCAACATTTAAATAAACCTTTTGGCACTGAAACTGAACCTTAAAGGCATAGGGCGTCTAAAATTTTTTACACAATTAAATATAACCAACATCATACGTTAAAAATACCCTAAACCTACTCTAATCCTATTATAAATGTGAATGCTACAATACAAATTTTTAAAAACATGTTAAAATTGTTACTAAATCTAAATATACTAAAAGTATATTATTCTAATTAATCTTCACCTTATACTTCAAAATATAGTTCATATATAGTGTCCTATGAACAACTGCTTGTAATCCTAGTCAACAATTAATAGATTGCATCATACTGTCACAAAATGCATAGCTGTCCTGAAACTTTTTAATTAAAGATGGATTGGGAGAAAAATTAACATCACTGTGTTAGATAAGCATAAAGAACATAAGAAGTACACACACATAATCTATAATCACAAGTTTGCTACTAGATATATCTATAAATTACTAGTCATCGCATAGCTAATAAAGGTTTAATTGATATAACATCATTAAGTCCTGGTGGGGTAGAAGAGTCCAAGAATACCTGCCACCAATACTCTTTGTATGCAAGCAATGCTTTAAAGTTCCCCCCTACTTCCATATGTACACTGTCTATAATTGCAAATTTAAAATAGTGCTTGTGATTATAGATTATGTGTGTGTACTTCTTATGTTCTTTATGCTTATCTAACAAAGTGATGTTAATTTTTCTCCCAATCCATCTTTAATTAAAAAGTTTCAGGACAGCTATGCATTTTGTGACAGTATGATGCAATCTATTAATTGTTGACTAGGATTACAAGCAGTTGTTCATAGGACACTATATATGAACTATATTTTGAAGTATAAGGTGAAGATTAATTAGAATAATATACTTTTAGTATATTTAGATTAAATAACAATTTTAACATGTTTTTAAAAATTTGTATTGTAGCATTCACATTTATAATAGGATTAGAGTAGGTTTAGGATATTTTTAACATATGTTGGTTATATTTAATTGTGTAAAAAATTTTAGGTGCCCTATACCTTTAAGATTCAGTTTCAGCACCAAAAAGTTTATTTAGATGTCGAGATGTTTGTGTTTTTACAGTTCTAATGAAGCTTGCATGTATGCAAGCGAAAGAGCTTAACTTTGAATATCCATTTTGGATTTTATATATTTTTGTCAATAAATCTTAGTATACATTCAGACCTCGTTTTCTGAGAATGCTTTGTGAACAGCTGATGTGCTAGCGTCGATTATACAGTTTGCTGCTGAATTGCTGGTTTTTGGTTCACCTCAAGACACACGGGATTTGTTAACGTTCTGTACCAGTTTTTGTGTTAAGTAGTTTTCGGAAAGTTACCTAACTGCTTTTTCTTGGTTTCCCATGGAGTCTGATCGAGACGACAATCCAGGTACTCCCCCTAGGCCTTCCAATGGCGAGATGGCTCGAGTACAGGCAGAGCTAAAAGAGTTGCGGGGAGAAGTAAGCAGACTTTCAGATGTATTATCTAGATTTGGCAACATTGTTGCCGCTAGTGGCAACATTCACAACGACTCGAACACTGCAGCTAAGTTATTGGCATCACTACCAGTTGACAAAAACAATGAAATTAGTATTAGAGACACGAAGAGGTTCAGAAACAGTTCGGACAATAATTTAATTAATTCCAACAGTATTTTACAGTCGCCAGAGATACCTAACAGTCAAGGGAATGGCAATAACTGTTTGAGACTGATTGACTTACCATTTTCTTGTTATTCATTAAATAAAAAGAACAGTGCCAAGTTAGGTATTTCTGATTTTACCTTTGACTGGTCGTTTGGTGATTTAGACTTGGAAGCAAAACGTGTGGGTACTAAACCAAAAAAGGCTATGCTACAAAAAAACAATTCACATCAAAAACAGAACATCTATATGGACAAAAGGAAAGGGTTGGCTGTGGATGCTACAAATAATGTTGATAGAACAAGGGACAATTCTAACCATCTTTTAAAATCTTTTTTTGGATAGAAATTGTGTATTTGATAGTGATAACCCAGGAGCTGACAATGGTAATTCTTCAGTTCGTAAGGGAACACTTAAGGATATCATTTATGGCCTGGGTAAGAAATTAAATAATATTAATAATATTAAATTAGACAATGCTTATTTTAATAAGTGTATGGAGCATAATATAGTCCCTATGGGACTTACATTTTTAAAATGTCCTATGGGTATAGAAATTACTGACAATATGGTACAATTTAATATTTTTTTTGATCAATGTGGCTTTAAATATATGCAAATGCTAATTAAGTTTAATGACGAGAAATTAGTGAAACTTATGCAATAAGTGGAAGAACTGAATGAAATTATTAGGAATGACTTACTGTTTCCACAATGGGAAAAACTTTATGTGAGTCAGTTCAATTTAGCAGATAATACGATTAAGCATATACATATTTGCAAAAATAAGAAATTTAATAGGGACCAAAACCAAACAACTGATGGAAAGATTTAATAGGGACATGGAACAATACAGAAAGGGTAGGGCTTATTTTTAGGACAAATATAAGGTGGATTATAAATATTCCAATAATATTCCAAATGAAGAATTTGACAAAGGTTACAATACATATGGTCATTGGAGGGATAACCAAGCAAATAATAATAATTTTTTTCATACGGAGAACAGGAGAGGACAAAGAGATTGGAAATGGGGAGGGAACTGGAAAAAACAGGAACATCAGGGATACTATTAAGTCAAGTACAAGAGAATTCTAATGGACAAGGTGAAAATGTTGAAAGAAAGTTGAATTGTGAGATTACACAGGAAGGTGTTGTATATAATTACAAAAACTTCAATATTTACAATTATACTGAGTACCCACTAACAACGGTACATTTTGACCTATTTTCTAAAGGGATGAAATACATCCCCACTACAAAATTCAGACTTGTTGATTGTATTAGTGAGGTCAAAAGATATATAAGGAAACTTAATTTAAGTATTTTGTTTAAGGATTCTATAAAGGACATTAGTACACATGACAATCTGAGTATACATTCTAAAAAGAAGAGTACGTATGTACGCCCTATGCACTCTATTATATCTATCTATCTATGACAAATCAGTAACGCAACAGATATATAGATTACAAAATTATATTAAGGGAAAAAAACTGCTTACAACTTATCTTGGCAAGAACATAAGATACTTAGAGATTTAAGAAATGACACCAATATCAGGGTAATGAAACATGATAAAGGGGGCGGTATTGTTATGTATGACAATATAGTTTATTCTACAAAAATACATAATTTATTACATATGTCCGGAAATTATGAAGTAGTCTCCCTGAATGAGATCAACATTGCTTATCGTAGAATTGATTTACATATAGAAGAATTCTTGATTGACAATAGAATTACTATGGACATATACAACTATATTAAAGTTGTATACCCCAAGCTGGCATCTATAGTGGGGATTCCAAAAGTTCATAAAGATATAAATGACCCCCCATTCAGACCAATTATTTCGGGAAGTTTTTCCAAAACCTTTCCTATGGGTTCTGTTATTGACAGTTATTTGAAACATATACATAACAAAATCCCACGTATGATGAAAGATTCGTGGGAATTTTTGAAAAAATTCCCCACATATTTGAGGAGAAGTGACTTGATATTTGTAACAATCGATGTTATTGACTTGTTCTCCTGTATTCCCAAGACAGAAGAGTTAGAGGCATTTGCTAACAGCATATACAAATATGCAGACTTTGATTGGGATAAAGCATGTCTAATTTTGGACAAGATGTCTATTGTTCTTGAACATAATTACATTCAATTTGAGGGTGAACTCTTCAGACAAACCAAGGGCTATGGGAGCAGCTTGTGCTCCCATATTCGCAAACCTGGTTATGTTAGATTGGGAAGAGACAAAAGAGTTCAAGAGTCAATATATGCAGCATATAAAATTTTATTCCCGATATTTAGATGATATATACATCTTATGGGAAGGAAGCACTGATACTCTGGACCAATTTTTAGAATATCTTAATCAGAGTAGTAACTATTTAAAATTTACTTCACATAGGAATGAAACTGGTGTACCCTATCTTGACACATACGTTTCTAGATTGGGACTTGGATTCAAATCAAGAATATACAGAAAAAATACTTTTTCAAATAGTTATTTAGAGTTTTCCAGTAATCACCCAAGGAATAGATTTATGAATATATATAAAGGACAGATAATACGAGCCATTAGAATGACTTCTGTATATAAGGACATGATAGACGAAGTGGCTTATATTACGACTATATTTAAGGAAAGAGGGTATGAAGATAGGATGATGGCTAGTGTCAGCCAGTTGGCCATTCAACAATGGCTACATAAATATAAGCCATTATTAGGTTCATATTTTGACTCTGAGATGACAGAGGATGTAACAGCACATGTATTAGTTGAAAGTCCAACATATGACAAGTATTGTGTGCTGGAATATGGTCCGTATATTGGTAAAGTTAAGAATATTTTGATTAACAACTGGAATATTATTTCTATTGATGAAGGATTAGTTAGTATATTAGGGTCTGGACCCAAATTCGTGTTTAAGATGGGATACAGTATTAAGAAATACTTAGAGAGAAACAGCTTAAAGGCAACATTACATAATACATATACTAAGAAATGTGGAATGTGCAAACAATGTAATCATATTCTCCAGGAGAAAAGTTTGGTGTTAAAGAATATTAATACCACAAAAATCACATTTAAACAGGGTACTTGTTGTACCAGGATGATTGTATATTTGGCCAAATGCATGACATGTTCAGGATTCTATGTAGGAAAAATAGAGAGAAATTTTAACAAACTGATATATGCCCATTTGTACAGTATAAGGGCAAAATATGATAAGAATTCTCTGTATAGGCATATAAACAAATGTGGAGACGAGCACTATTTTAAATTTGCAATTATAGACAGTGTACATATGGAAGTAGGGGGGGAGAATTTAAAGCATTGCTTGTATACAAAGAGTATTGGTGGCAGGTATTCTTGGACTCTTCTACCCCACCAGGACTTAATGATGTTATATCGATTAAACCTTTATTAGCTATGCGATGACTAGTAATTTATAGATATATTTAGTAGCAAATTTGTGATTATAGATTATGTGTGTGTACTTCTTATGTTCTTTATGCTTATCTAACACAGTAATGTTAATTTTTCTCCCAATCCATCTTTAATTAAAAAGTTTCAGGACAGCTATGCATTTTGTGACAGTATGATGCAATCTATTAATTGTTGACTAGGATTACAAGCAGTCATTCATAGGACACTATATATGAACTATATTTTGAAGTATAAGGTGAAGATTAATTAGAATAATATACTTTTAGTATATTTAGATTAAATAACAATTTTAACATGTTTTTAAAAAATTGTATTGTAGCATTCACATTTATAATAGGATTAGAGTAGGTTTAGGATTTTTTAACATATGATGTTGGTTATATTTAATTGTGTAAAAAAGTTTAGGCGTCCTATGCCTTTAAGATTCAGTTTCAGTGTCAAAACGTTTATTTAAATGTCGCGAGGTTTGTGTTTTTACAGTTCTGATGAAGCTTGCGTGTATACAAGCAAAAGCGCTTAACTTTGAATATCCATTTTGGATTTTATATATTTTTGTCAATAAATCTTAGTATACATTCAGACCTCGTTTTCTGAGAATACTTTGTGAACAGCTGATGTGCTAGCATCTATTATACAGTTTGCTGCTGAATTGCCGGTTTTTGGTTCGCCTCAAGACACACGGGATTTTATAACATTCTGTACCAGTTTTTGTGTTAAGTAGTTTTCGGAACATTACCTAACTGCTTTTTCTTGACAATCTAAGAGATTATCTACTCATTTACCTTGTTAGGCACTGCATTTGCCCTACTAAAAATATCATTTACAAACTTGTCTGCAATAAAAGACATTTCTCCCCTGAAATCTTCAACTCCTTCCTGCAACAATGTGACTAGTCCCTTTTAAAATATCTCCACCTTGACTCGGCTATTCAATACTTCATAACAAATTCCTCAATATCCTAAACAACTTAGCTTCTCCTAGAAAGACCCATTCTAACTCCAAGCACATACCATGGCTTACCAGTGACACCAAGCAACTCCTCAAACAGAGACAGAGCCTGGTCTCTATACCACAAGACCAAAAATGGAGACTCCCTTCCTACCTACCATCAGTAATTTGACTAAATTGACCATTTGGGCACAGGAGAATAATATGTTGATAAATACATCAAAAATTAAGCATATGATATTTGGGAGACATAAACTGAAATGTGAATATTTAATACAGAACACAGTTATTGAAACTGTAGACTCATTTAAGGACCTGGGTATATGGGTAGATTCAGCTATGAATTTTTCTAATCATATCAGCCAATTGGCTAATGATAGTTATAGAACTATAGGTTGTATAAAAAGATTTATAAAGTCTAGGAAATCAAACATTATGAAGTCATTGTTTATTAGTTACATTAAACCCAAACTTGAGTATGGAATAAAAATATGGAAACCCTATAGGAAAACAAGCATGAATAAACTCGAAATAGTACAGTGGAAATATACTAAGGGCATCCATGGATGTGAAAATCCAAGTTATTATGAAAGACTAAAATATCTGAACGTGTACAGTGTCTCTTATAGATATTTAAGAGGAGATCTTATTTAGGTATATAGGGCATTTAGGGACAACTACCTCTGGGAATGTTTGGGGTTATCAAAAAGTACTAGAGAATCGTCAGATAACCTATGTCGAAGATTCTATAGGAATGAGAAGTGTACTAATTGATTCTCTGACAGAGTAGTTGATGCTTGGAACAGACTACCAAATTACATTAAAGCAAGTACTAGTTTAGATACTTTTAAGAACAGCCTGTTCATTTATTATGGGAACAATTGTTTTGGCATATTGCCAAGCTAGAAGGGCTTTAATGCCTGTGCTTGAAACATTTGCATGTATGTATGTATCAATTACACAACCTTGCCAAACAAGAAATCAGGCACAACAAAAAGTTATACAGCAATACAACAAAAACACCGAAACAATCCCCAGAAATTTTGGGGAGCCATCAAACAACTACTAAAGCCTAGACAGATCACAGCACCAGCTCCAACCTCAACAAATCCCACAGATTGCATTGCCTCACAATTTAATTCACACTTTATCAACTCTATGCTCTCCCTAGTAAAAAACAACAGCAAGACCCCCTAGCTATTCCTAATGAATTAGACAGAACTCACAGTTCCTTTTCAATCAAACCAATTCAAACTAATACCTTCAAAAACATCTTTCCAAACTTAAGCCCTCCTCCCTCACAGCTGACCAACTCCCCAATTAATTTCTAAAGTTAGCAGCAGATGCCATCTCCTACCCTGTATCTCTCCTAATAAACTGTTCCATTGCTGAACAGTACATCCCCAAACTCTGGAAAGTCTCTTATATCATCCCTCTTCACAAAAGCGGCTCCCCTTGAGTTCTCAAACTACAGGCCAATTGTCCTCCTCCCTCCCATAGAGAAGATTCTTGAAAAATGTACACACAGACAACTCTTTGACTATCTACTAAGCAGTAATCTCATGTCTGCATCTCAACATGGTTTCAGACCTAAACACAGTACAACCACTGCCCTTGTTAGTTTTACAAACTCAATCAACCAGCTTAGAAATGACAACCAGCTCATCTCATCTATCTTTCTTGATATGTCTAAGGTCCTTGATACAGTATCAAATCAAAAGCTACTAAATGAGCTTGCTTCATTAACCCTAACCCAGACAGCCCTCTTCTGGTTTCTCAGGCAGTTAAGTGGCAAAATGAACTCTCCACCCTATTATGGGTCCCAGTAGGAGTACCCCAAGGCTCAGTTCTCAGTCCGTTGCTCTTCACCATATTCACCAACAGGCTCAACACAGCCACCCAGCATGCAGCCATAGTTCAATATGCAGACGACTCCTCCCTCATATGTTCAAATCCCTCCATACCAGAACCCCTGCAAACAATCCAACAATCTTTCCAAGACATTGAAAAGTACCTCTCAGGCTCTCAGCTCACTCTGTCCAAATAAAGCAAAGCTTATGCTCTTCACTAATAGCAAAATACCTGATAACTCTTCCCCCTTCACCTTCTACTCAGTCAATAAAATTAAAATTGAACCTGTCCTGCACACTCAACTCCTTGGAGTCACAATTGACAGACTAAAATTTGACAAACACCTCACTCTAACTAGCAAAAAGGTCCACATTAAGCTAGGTTCACTATGTCAGAGTCAGGCCATACCTAACCAAGGCCACTAAACATTCCATAGTTTGGACTCTTGTACTCTCTACCCTTCTGTATGTCTCACCAATATTCACTAATATCAGAAAATCAAATTTAAACAAACTGGAGTCCTGCTATAACAAAATTGCAAAATTCGCTACTAACCTCCCTTACAGATCACATCACTGCACAGCACTTCATAAACTAAATTGGATCGAACTACCCAATCTCCTATCCCTCAACCAACTAACTTTAATTCATCCCATCTTCCACCATCCAGACAACTGTCCAGCACTCAAGAGCTTAGTGCAGCCCTACTCAAATGGCAGCCCACTAAGATCCTCCAAAAAACTACTACTCAAAGTAACTAAATCTAGTAATTGTTAGAGTAACTCTCTATTCTCCCACCAAATATCTAAGTCCTGGAATTCCATGCCTCAGACAGTACTAAGTTCTAGCAACACATCCAAATTTAAACTACTGCTTAAGGAACACCTAATCAAAAACTGGCTTTGCTCCAGCACTAATCCAGGCTGATCATTCTGTCGTTATTTGTTCTTACAACAAAAATATCTCTTCCCTTACTAAATTCTAACATCCAAACTATCCCTCCTCTCTTGGAATTCCATTTTTTTCTCTATCTCAAGCTCAATACTGCTCCTATTTTTATCTGTCTATGTCAAGCTTCCTACAGTTTCATCATATTCCCGCCTCAATGTACTTTACCTCAGTATTACTTTAGCCATCACTGTTTAGAACAAGTAACACTAGCATAGCAACAATCAAACACATTCTTGTTCATATACCATACATGTATTTCAAGTATTTGCCACCAATATCATGATATTGATCTATTTGTTAGAGTGTGCTCAACAATATAATAAGGTTGAAAGTAACTTTGCTGCAATTATGCAACATAAATAAAGTATAAGATAAAGCTTGCTTAAATGTAGAAATAGAGTTTAGTAATATGTAATCAGCATCCATACTAAATTACCATGGCTTGGAAAAGGAATCTGCTGAATGGACATTTTTCACTTACAGACTTAAAAACAGGATGTATGCAAGAGCAAAAATGTAAAATCTGCTTTTAAAGAATGGACAATAACACTGTGACAATGTGTTTCCTCAAAAATATGTTTTTCTGCATGAAAAACAGGACATGGCACAAGAACAGATGTTTTTATACAAAGATCCAAATAAAATATAGGATGTTCACACTGTCAGAAAAGCTGATCTCTTACAATGTGTTTCCTCAAAAATATGTTTTTCTGCATGGGAAACAGGATATGCTTATCAGCATTGGCACAAGAACAGATGTTCTTATACAAAGATCCAAATAGAATACAGGCCAATGTGTTTCCTCAAAAACATGTTTTTCTACATGGACAACAGGATACTGTTACAGGATGTTCACACTGTCAGAAAAGATGGTCTCTTACAAGACATTGTTAAACAAGGAAGCTTAGTATTGTTTCTACAGGATGAGCAATTCTCCAAAATAGAATATCAAGAGGAAATGTATATGTTTATGCATGACTAAAAAAGTGTTAAAAGATGGTGACCAGTCTTGTTCATTTTCCCACATTTCTTTACTCTCTCTCTTATGTAACTTTACAGTTTGATTAACAGGTTGTAAGTATAATTTAATACTAAGCAATACAATAATAGTTAGTATGATAGCTATTATCAATTTAAAAAAACATCCTTTAAGTAGAAATTCCATTGTTGAATCATTTTGCCTTTGGTCATCCGAAACTGGATTTCCAAAAGGATGCACTTTAAACCATGTCAATTTCATTAGGATTTTCTCTGTTGGAAACCTACAAAAGAATACATTTAATCAGATTTACATTGTTCACTATTTTTTATCAATCTTAGTTGATCTTTATGTACCAACATTGTTCTGTTTTTCTTTTTTCCTTTGATTTTGTACACTAATGGTCCAATTTGTTCCACTACTTTAAAAGGGCCTTGCCAATTGCTAGCCCATGGTCCTTCCATTTGGAATGTTTTTACCAATACTTTGGTTCCACAGGGAAGGTTTTCTTCAGCTGGTATTATTGGCACCTTTTCCCAAAGTGGGAAGGCTTGCTCCTTGCATTATAGTCACATATACTAGTAAGTTGTTTTAGCCATTCCTGATGTTTGCTAATTTCTAGCATGGGCCTACCATTAGGTAAATCTGGATCAAATGGTAATTGTATGGGCATTTTGCGGCCTGTCATTATTTCATATGGGGAAATACCTGTTTTGCTGTTTGGTGTTGCTCAAATACCCATTAAAATACCAGGCAGATGATGTACCCATGTATTGCCCTTTTCCAAGCATGCCTTTTTTAGATGTTCTTTTAACGTCTGATTCATACGTTCTACAATGCCATTAGATTGTGGATGGTATGGTACATGAAACCTTTGCTGTATGCCTAACAAATTACACATTTGTTTAATGAGATCACTAACAAACTGTGGGCCATTGTCTGACTCTATGACCCGTGGCCATCCCCAATGACAGAAAATATTTTTCCATAAGGCTTCTGCTGTTGCCTTTGCTGTCATGGTCTTGGTAGGAATTGCTTCTACCCATTTTGAAAAGACGTCCACTACTACTAGTAGATATCTGTAACCTCCCTTTGTTGTTGGTAATGGACCTGCATAATCTATTTGAACTGCATACCATGGCCCATCCGCTGGCTGTACTTGATGTAACTGAGGCCTTTTGCTTTTAGCATTTACCTGCAGACAGATTAAACATTCTTCTATAATAAGTTTGCAGACCTTTTTTAAATTTGGGTTCCAATACTTTTCTTTTACAACTGCCCATAACTTATCAGTTCCTATATGGCCCAGTATTTGGTGATTTAACTTGACCAACTGGCGTGCCAACTGAAATGGTACATATGGCAACTGTAACCCTTTGGAGGTCGTGTATGCATAGTAGTCCTTTGGTGGTATACCTGCCAATCTGCACTGATCGGTTTCTTCTTTTAAGCCCTGTTGTTTTTGTATATTTACAAGGTCTTTCTCTATTGACTCTTTATCTAACTCTTTTAAGACACTAACTTCTACATTGGCATACTCATATTCTGGAAGTTCTTTTCCATTTTGTGCTGCTTGTTTGGCCAAGGTATCAGCTAACACATTTAATCTGTAAGTTTCACTGGTTGGCTTTTGATGTGCTTTTACTTTTAAGATGCTATACTGTCCTTGTTGTTTTGACATTGTTATAACTTTATATATGTCTTTTAATACTTCAGCATGCCGTAATGGTTTACCTACACTATCCACAAATCCTCGTCTTACCCAGGTTTCCATATGTAGTCTTAAAGAATTTACTACATAAGCACTATCTGAAAAAATGTTAATAGGATTGTAATACTTAGCACATACAATACTGCCTCCAGTTCAGCTCTTTGAGCTGACATATGCCCTGGTAACTTGATTAGTTCAGGAGAACCCAGTTGTGGATTCTCTGGAACTATGGCAAATCCTGTCCAGTATCTGCCTTGGTCCCAATATCGTGCTCCATCCACAAAGATGGATGGCTTAAAGTGATCAAAATCAGATGCTAAAAATTGCACCTCAGGTGACATTATCTTTTCTAAACAGTTATGCTGTTTTCCTTCATGTCCCATATGGTTTGACAAATGGTATTTATCCCTGTCTGTATAGTAACAGTTTTCATTCAAAAAGTGCCATCCATTTTGCAAAGACTGCCTGACTAATACCATCTGTAATTTTATTAATTTCAAAACTGTCTATCAAAGCTTTTACAGCTTGATGTGGTGTTTGTACTATAATGCTGGAAAATACGGTCAAATATTCAGTTTGTTTAATACCCCAGTAAATGGCTAATAACTGCTGTATACATGGATGGTAGCCCAATTCCACTGGAGTCATCTTTCTGCTAAAGAAAGTGACTGGGCATAATGTTTTTTCCATTCTGTTGTCACTACCATGTGGCCATTCCTGTAGTAGTACCACAGACAGTGTTTTTTTCCTGCTGCTGCTTGTAACACAAATGGTAACCTTGGAGTGGGCGCTATTAGTTCTGTAGCTTGTGCTAGTTTTATTTTTATCTGTGAAAATGCCTCCTCTTCATGAGATCCCCACTCTAAAAAGGTGGAGTTATTTTGTTCATGTAACATTTTGTATAGGGGAGCAGCCACGGCTGCATAATCCTCTATAAAGTCCCTATTGTAATTCATGATTCCCATGAATTTATGTAAGTCTGCTATAGTCAGTGGCTTTTCCATTTGTAAAATGCCTTGTACACGTACAGGGCAAGGAGATCTTCCTGTTGGTTTTATAATAATACCTAGAAACTTAACTTTTTGTGTCATAAACTGAATTTTTTCACTTTTAACCTTAAACCCTGCTTGCTGTAGAGTATGAAAAACTCTCTTAAGAAGCCGTACATGCTCCTCTACTGTTTCTGACTGAATTAAAATATCATCAATGTAATGTATTACTGAATCATCCTTTTCCAAATGTTGTAGAATGGATCCTACTGTCTGATGAAAAATAACTGGACTGTTCTGAAACCCTTGTGGTAAACTTGTCATAACATATTGCTGTTTTTTAAATGTAAAGGCAAATCTTGGCCAATCTTTTTTCCTGAGTGGCACTGCAAAAAAGCCATTTGCTAAATCTATTACTGTAAACCACTTACTTTGTGGCTTAATATGTGCAGCCAACTCTGGGACTCCTGGAATCAAGTGTGCTCTAGGAGTGGTATATTGATTAACCTTTCGTAAATCAATAACAAGACGATAACTACCATCTTTTTTCTTAACTGGCCAGATCGGTGAATTTGTAGGACTGTTGCCTTTTTGTATAATCCCTTCTCTTTCCCATTCTGCAATACATTTTTCCATATGTTCTTCTGCTTCCCTAGGAATAGGAGATTGTTTTTGAAAAGGTGGTATATAGTCCTGATCACTTCCTATTCCTACTGGGCTTTCTAGTTTCCCACAATCACTGGGACCCTTGGACCATAGATTTGGGAATTGCTGTTGTAAATGCTTCCATACATCCTCACTGTCTGTATTTATATAGCCTGTAGGTTTTTCAGGTTTGTCAGGTAGAGAGATTGCATAGCAACCTGTATTTTGCTCTTCCTCTCTTTGTTGTTTGTCTCCCATCCACAGAATTTCATTAGGTAAATCAATTACTATGCCTAAAGGTCCTAGAATGTCCATACCAATAATGGTATTTGTGCAAGATGGATGCATTAAAAATGCACCCTTCCATATTTGTCCCTCTTGAGTAAACTTTATGTCCACATTTTGGCTACTCACTGCATAGCATCCTGTGCCATTAAATGCTGAAATGCAAACCTTTTTTTATAGGATTTACTGGTAACTGTCTGTTTGTGACAGATACTGCTGCTCCTGTGTCTATTAAGACATTTTTCCACAGTGACCCCTCTACCCAAATATCAATCAGTGGTTGTCCATCTCGACCCTTTTTAAAGGTAGTCTGGAAAGATACCAGAGTAGGGAGGGCACATCCCTATTGTAAGGAAATCCACTCATCCTCTCCTTTATTATCAAATGCAATATGACACACCTCATGTTTTTGTTTGTCATCTTCTTCTGTGTCTGAATGATCTACATATTTAGGTTTTTCAATCTCTTTTTTTTAACTATTGCCTAGCTATTCCTTCTGCCTGTTCTATCAAATGTTTCGGATTTACAGGTGAAACTGTTTGAAAATCTACCGGGCATACTTTCCCTATTCCTGTATATTGATGGCTCTTATAACTGTTTTTACTAATATTGTAAGGTTTTTGTACATGATCCTGCTTTTCTGACTTTCTTGCAAATTTGTTTGCTCTCTTTTTGGAAACACTCCCTGTTCTTCCTTCTTTTTGCTCCAGGCTTTGTAATGATCACAATTTTGCTTAACGTGTCCTATTTTTTTACAAAAGAAGCATGTTGGTGCCTTTTGCTCATTACCTGTGCTTGATCCTGGTACTACAAGCATAGAGGCAGGAGCTGGTGGTGCTGACACAGCTCTTTCTGCTGGTGGTTGGTCACACCATCTTTGCCTTCCCCTGTTTTTGACTTCACCAATTACTTCAAATGGCTCACTATTATCTTCACATGCAAAGATATGGTGTGAGTATAAAGTCCCATCATCGGCCATAGTCCATCCCCTCATTAGTTTTTGTACCAAATCAGTGAGGGTATCAGAATTTTCTTCGTAGATACATTTAATATCCCCTGGAACCCCTTTGACTTGTTCTAAGAAGCAATGTATTAACTGTTTTTGTATGTCTCTTTTTCCCATGTCTCTGTCTGTTTTTTTATATGATTTGAAATGCAAGTCTAAAATGATCACTTTGTTCCATTAATTTATCTGTGATAGTAATTTTAAATTTATCTAATAATTTGGCTGTGAGTGGCTGCCCTTGTGTAAATGCCATTAAAACGGCTGTCATTCATCCTACTTTAGTGTTCAACTGATAATCATCTTGCTTTAATTGTATGAAAGTTTTAAAACATTTGGGAATGAAAATCCAGAAACATCTAAGTAATGCATCTGTCCATATATCAGATCCTGCTGTATATGCCACCCATTCTTTAAATGTAAGCATGTTATAAAATATGCCTTTTTTATCATTCCACTGTGGTAAACTCTGTAATAATCTAGACTGTGTATATAAATTTGTAGTGGTTCCCTGTCCCTGTTCTATAATTTGGACTGGTTTTGTATTTTTTAACTCTTCTTTAAGCTGGGATATCAAAATAGTATTTTGAAGGTTAGTCTCTGTTAATTCATCTAATTCTTCTTCCTTTTCCTTCAGATGCTGTTTAAGGTCTGTCATTTCTACCTGTAAGTGTTTAAGGGATATATGATACCTGTTATTGGATTCCTCTGTTGACTGCAGAGCTCCTATGCACTTTTGACAGAGATCTTGGATGTCAGTTTTGAACATTTAAATTCATTTTGTTTCTCTTTTAAAAACTTATTAAAGTCTTCTGTCAATGTATCATAAGCTTTGTTTCTGTCCTCATCTGTATGTGTAGCCGTGGCATCATTCCATGCTTGTACATAATTTTTAAAGGGAGTTACAAGATCTACAGGGGACTCTGTCAATAACATATTTGATTGCTGTTGTAATTCAGAAATTAATGTACTGACAGGACATAACTGCTTTACACCTGGATATAATGAAAACTGTATCCTTAATTAATTCTTTATCATGAACAGATCTGTCTGCACAGTCTAGTTTTTTAGCAATATCATGCAATACTTGTTTATGGCATATTACACAAAATGCAGTTTCCTTTCAATCACACAATAAACATTCACTATGATATACTTCATTTTTTGTTGCAAATACCAATCAAATGTTACAATCCACTTACATAATGCTGGTATGTCAACTTGCCCTAACAAGGTTTTACACTTACTAATGTGTTGTGTATACCAACATTGCAATTTACTCCATATTTTATCTAGTTGTTCTGCTACATTAAGAGTAAAACTTGGCTTACATTTGCTATAATTCTGCCTGATAGCATCCATACTAAAAAATGTGACGTAGAAAAAAAGTCTTACCAGTGAGCAAGAAAACAGGTGATCAGACTGTTGTTGCAGATGGCTGAAAATCTTTCAAATTCACTCGAGAAGCTGGGAAAGCACAACAGGCAGCGGACTGCTGTGCTAGTGGATATCCACCTTTTCGTAGCAAAGTTATGGCACTGCGACTGGAACTTCAGTCTCACTCTGGATGTAGACATATAAAAAACTGTACAACTGCAAGCTGCATAAACTGGAATACTTCTGTTTAGGATTTACACATACATACTATATGTTAGTTGTGACCCTCTGCAGGGCTTACCATCACTCCTCCTGTGTTTGAATGCAGATTGTAAGTTCAAATGCAGGCTAGCTTGCCATTGAAAAAATTACATGGAGCTGCTTACTGCTTGGTGTGATGGATTTGAAGTGTTCTTATGACACTCAGTCTTGCTGGCTGGATTCTGCTAAAATTCAAAGTCTGGTTATATTTGCATTCACAGTCTGTTGCATACAGAAACTTGCAGAATATACACTGATGAGAGAATATACTTTGCAGCATCAGTTTTAGAGAGCAGTAACAAATAACTTTTATAATAAATCAAACTGGACAAACGTTGCAGCTTAAAAGTACTGTTCCAACTTTACTTCTCATATAGTACAGATGATGTGAGAGATATACCATTTACCTTAGGACAAATGAGTCCCTACCATACCTCTAACATAACTGGATTTATACAGCTCTTTATATACACTTTTTAGTCATGCATAAACATATACATTTCCTCTTGATATTCTATTTTGGAGAATTGCTCATCCTGTAGAAACAATACTAAGCTTCCTTGTTTAACAATGTCTTGTAAGAGACCATCTTTTCTGACAGTGTGAACATCCTGTAACAGTGTCCTGTTGTCCATGTATTTAGCAAGACAATGTTGGTATGCAAAAAGCATGAATGTTTCTAATTGTTGGGTATGTAGTTTAATACCAAAAATAACAGGGGTAATGCCTCTAATACCTATTCCACTAAATTCTCTTAGTAGTTGGAGAGTATTAATAAATGAAACAGGAGATCAAGTTATAAATGTACAATTACGTAAAGCAAGAGTACAGTTATCTGCTATAGTGCAGGGGATCACATGTTTTCAACAAAATGGAACTGTTCCAGTGGGTAATAGCAATTGTATTCAAACAATTGAAATGATAAATTTTCACAACCACATACCAGTACGTGGAGTATTTTCTCATGGTTTTCCTATTTTAATACCAATTAAGGGTCAGTTAATATTAAGTGACACAGCAGTATTTCATTTTTCACAAAATGACAAAAATGACTGTAAAACTAATATTACATGTTGGAGAAGTAAAACAGATAAAAACTTTACAGTTGTACATGATAAAACTCCTACTATGGGGCAAGTAAATGGCAGTCTGGTAAACAGCAGTGTTGCTCTATCAGATGGGTTATATTACATCTGTGGTAAATATGCTTATAAATGGTTACCAAAGGGATGGGATGGCACCTGTTATATAGGATTAGTGGTACCAGCAATGCATCATGTAAAAGAGTTACCAAAAGGAAACATTAGAAATACAAAAAAGAAAAGGGATATATTACCTGCAATTGAAAGTCCAGAAAATCCAGTAGACACCTTAGATACATCACGTATATGTCATCAAAATCTTGATTATATTAAATTAAAAGATATGGATTTAGGAGATGATGTAATCTCTGGAGCAGGTATTTTCCCTTGGTACGGGGCTGCAAAAGCCATCTGGGAACTGAGAAAACTATCTAAACTAGTTGAGGTATTGGCAAATGCCACTTTCAATGCAGTCCTTGACATTACTGTCAAAATGACAGCAATACGAACTATGGTTTTGCAAAATCGAATAGCATTAGATTACATATTAGCATCACAAGGGGGTACATGTGCTTTAATAGGAGAACAGTGTTGTACATTTATTCCAGACAAAACAGAATCTGTAAAAGCACATTTAGAAGAGATTGCACAAGTGTCTCAACATACTAGAAAAAACTGGAATGATGACTGGAGTGAATGGTTTAGTAATCTATTTACAGGATGGACAGGAAAAATCACTGTATTTTTAATTTCTTTTATTGTTATTGTAATGCTTGGTTGCATATTATTTACATGTATTAAAGTCTGCTTAGCAAAAGTTAGTCAAGTTACTGTTGTTAATTGTCATAATGAAAAGGTATTACCAAATAATGCTGAATTTATTTCTCTAGTTTAAAATAAAAAAGACGGAATTGTTAGAGTGTGCTCAACAATATACTAAGGTTGAAAGTAAGTTTGCTGCAATTATGCAACATAAATAAGGTATAAGATAAAGCTTGCTTAAATGTAGAAATAGAGTTTAGTAATATGTAATCAGCATCCATACTAAATTACCATGGCTTGGAAAAGGAATCTGCTGAATGGACATTTTTCCCTTACAGACTTAAAAACAGGATGTATGCAAGAGCAAAAATGTAAAATCTGCTTTTAAAGAATGGACAATAACACTGTGACAATGTGTTTCCTCAAAAATATGTTTTTCTGCATGAAAAACAGGACATGGCACAAGAACAGATGTTTTTATACAAAGATCCAAATAAAATACAGGATGTTCACACTGTCAGAAAAGCTGATCTCTTACAATGTGTTTCCTCAAAAATATGTTTTTCTGCATGGAAAACAGGATATGCTTATCAGCATTGGGACAAGAACAGATGTTCTTATACAAAGATCCAAATAGAATACAGGCCAATGTGTTTCCTCAAAAACATGTTTTTCTACATGGACAACAGGACACTGTTACAGGATGTTCACACTGTCAGAAAAGATGGTCTCTTACAAGACATTGTTAAACAAGGAAGCTTAGTATTGTTTCTACAGGATGAGCAATTCTCCAAAATAGAATATCAAGAGGAAATGTATATGTTTATGCATGACTAAAAAGTGTATATAAAGAGCTGTATAAATCCAGTTATGTTAGAGGTATGGTAGGGACTCATTTGTCCTAAGGTAAATGGTATATCTCTCACATCATCTGTACAATATGAGAAGTAAAGTTGGAACAGTACTTTTAAGCTGCAACGTTTGTCCAGTTTGATTTATTATAAAAGTTATTTGTTACTGCTCTCTAAAGTTGATGCTGCAAAGTATATTCTCTCATCAGTGTATATTCTGCAAGTTTCTGTATGCAACAGACTGTGAATGCAAATATAACCAGACTTTGAATTTTAGCAGAATCCAGTCAGCAAGACTGAGTGTCATAAGAACACTTCAAATCCATCACACCAAGCAGTAAGCAGCTCCATGTAATTTTTTCACTACTGACCAGTCATATCGCTGTGATGGCACAAGCTATTTCATGCTAGTTTATTTGTTAGCTTTCATTTTTCTACTTTATATTACTCTCTCAGTTTTTATTGTTTATGTATAAACTATTTACTACCTATATTTGCCAAAATTATGTATTATTGATTGTTATCAATTTGTTGTATTGTTTGTAATGTGTTTTGGTAATGAAGCTTTTCTTCCCGGGCCTCCACCTAAAACGGGCCAGTGGCCCAGTCCGACATCCCTGGTAAACAAATGTAAAATAAATAAATATATTTTGAGCAAGATGTTATTGATATATCCTGAGGAAGTGGTGATAAATTTCTTGACAATAGCAATATTGCATTCCTTGACATTAAGAGAGAGCCCATGATTCAACTCAGTGGGCACTGGTCTGATCTAGCTTGCTGGAGAATCTTAGTATCAAAAGGGGGTTTGACAATAATGCCTAGTTTCCAGTCAGCAAAACCTACCATAGTCCAGTTGTGGTAGGAACTTGCTCTAAATATAGATGCTTGAATAGGTTCACTGTTTCAGTCCAGGAACCCTCCCTCCTTCCACGGTTTCATTTTTGTCCTTGTTTGATTGTTACCCTTTGGAGTTTGAATGGCTTCCTTCTTCCCATTCATACCCTCCCCCAGTGGCCTCCATCCCTCATTTTGTCTGATTACCACTTAAAGATGGGGATCGGGGTCTTCCAAGTAGACCCTGGAGCATGAGGCAATGCACCATCTGGTCCATTTAGGCTCTGGGACTGGGGTCTTCCACCTAGTCTTTATATAAAGATGGAAAGATGGTGCCAGTCAGTGCAATTTTAGGCCAGTGATGTACAGATACAGTTGGAGGAAGGACATCAGATGATGCCCTGTGGAAAGGTAAACCTCTAGAAATTGGGCATGTATGGGCAACCTGCATGCAGGATATCTCAAATGTTTATGGAGTGCAACAGTGAATTTACTGAAATGTCTACATTTATGGTAAGTGCTGAACACAACTGTATTGTACCTTTAGTTACTCTGTGTATTATCTCAAGTTGTACAATGCTTAGTTTTAGGCATGTCAATACCTTTAATAAGAAACACATTAACAAATAGCTATGATCTTTCTGGGTTATATATTTTTTTCCATTTATTTTTGCCCTCCATTAGGCTGTATTTTTAGGGTAGCAGTTAACAGTTTGTAGATTTTGGATTCCTACAGTTAAGGGTCATTAAGCTCCAAAGGGTACAATTTTAGGTAGAAAGTTAAGTAGTCACTGTCTGAAATCAAGCTTGAGCCTAATAACCTGGATATTACAGTGATGTTCTTCATGTTTCAGAGAAAAAAAAACTGACATTAGAAATTACTCAAAGGAGTCTGTTACCAAACTGCTTTATCTCTAAAGTACTGCAGAATTAAGTACCACTTTCCCTGAATCCACATGCAGTTCAGCCCTGTTGCCCTTGCTTTTTATAATACTGCATGTAAGAATTGCACTTGGATTTGATGCAGAATACAATCTTCATAAACAAAATAATACTGAACTATGTACCCTTCATTTCAAAATACCCACTTTTGACTAAGCACAACAGCCCATGTCAGTGTTAAAGATGAAGGCATCGCGGTATACACACAGAGGTTTGTATGTGGCTGTTTGATTCCCTGATTCAGCAAGCGCCCTTACATAGTTGTGCACAGTTCTCCAACACAAAGAAGAGCAGCACAGCAAAGGGCTGGCTCTTATTTAATTTCTCCAAGTCTTTTGGGTTTCTAATACCATGGCGAGAATGGATCCCATTCCTAAGTCAAAGTATGATTAAAGTTCACAAAATTAGTATTGTTTCAGTCTTTGATGTTAGCCAGAAGTGCTGTTTGCAGCACCTGTAATGTGCCCAGTAGAGACTCCTCCTGCAATTTGTATGGAGTTGCATGTTTTGGCAACACATCTAAATATGACTGTAGATTCTTTTTTATAAGACCTGTTGCACCTACTACTATCAGAACTGTCTAGGTATCTTTCTTCCACATTGCTCGTTTCTGCTTGAGAATCCTGATATTTTATGACTTTGTGCCTCTCTGTATGAAAGAAACTGTAGTCACTGGGTGTAGTGATTTTAATGATCAATGCTACTTTTGTCTTCTTTTTATGGACCACTATATCTGGTTTTCTTGCATGTATCTTTGGAACTGTTGGTGATGGGTGATCCCATGTGATGTAGACTTTTTCATTTTCTATGATGCTGTGCGGCTCATGTTTCCAGTGTTTTTCAACTACTTCAGTATCATGTTTACACAATCCCCAGTGCAACAGTCTTGCCACATTGTTATACCTTTCAGTATACAGGCCTTCTGCCATTAGTATATCAGAACCAGCAACAAGGTCTGCGACTGTTTCCACTTCTGTTTTACAAAACCTATGTTTATCTGTTTCTTTTACATGTTCAATGGACATTGTAAACCAACATGTGCATAGCCCACTGTCTTGGTCTGCCAATATATTAACCTTTCATATTTTAGTTTGAATTCCCCTCTCCTTAACCATTCCTGCTTTCGATCCTGATCAATATGAGGTTCTTCCAGAAGTTTTCTATACTTGCAATTATATTTATGCATTTTCCACATTTCTTGCCTTCTTATCTGGTCCTTCACCTTATATTGTTTCTTTTGTTTTTTTGGCACATTCAGTTGCAGCCTGATTTTTATCTACTTCTGGTTTGATTTCCATTCGTGCTTGATGTCAATGTGCTTTTGCTAGACTAAGCAGAGAAGTCATCTTAGATTTATTCTCATCATGTTTCAAAACTTTCACTACATTTGGGTCCTGTGAGTTCAGCAGATACGTGTGCAGTCCCACAATTTCAGATCTATACATGTAATGAATTTCAAGGAGGCCTATACCTCTGTCAGAAATGAGAATATATCATCTAGGTATGCGCTGATTTTTAAAAATCATTTGGTGAGCATGAAGCATCCTTCTTGTTTTCCTATCTAACCTAGCCAACACGTTTTGGAGCTAATCAGTCACTCCAAAATTGCAAGTTAGAAAAGGAAGAGCAAATTGGTTTATAGCTTGAGTTGTGCTCCTAAATGTCAATGTTGTTTTCAGGATTAATTTAAATCTTCAAAAATATTCCTTACTAAATTTTATTCACATTTGTTCATGTTTTATTGTTGATCCTTCATCAGTTCCCAAATATTTATACACCCCCTCTTGCTCAAGTTCTTTTATATCACATTCTTGTCCCAAACTGATGTTTCCTTAATGCTGCAGTTTTTCTGCTTTAAAGGTTGCTTTTGCACACTTTTCAAAACCAAATGACATTCTTATATCACTTGTGCTTTCAGTTCCTCATCTGATGAGCTATACAGTTTCAAATCATCGACAAAGACAAGATGAGA
The DNA here is from genome assembly GCF_019279795.1 of Protopterus annectens. Taxonomy (NCBI): domain Eukaryota; kingdom Metazoa; phylum Chordata; order Ceratodontiformes; family Protopteridae; genus Protopterus; species Protopterus annectens. The sequence continues at coordinate 394,260,383 of NC_056739.1, read as the reverse complement.
AGTCTTCACACTGTGTTTCCTAGGAGCCAAGTTATATCCATGGCCTAATCTGTTAAGTGAAGAGCTTAATGGGTTAAGGGCAAGATAGAATAACAGAAGTGACAGGGAGAGTCACCCTCGAATATCCTCTTTTGGATTTTTATCCCTGGAATAATAATTTGTTTTTTATAATGGCTTATTTGCAAAGTTGTCTGCCACTGTTTCATGGTCACTGTAATGTAGTTGATCAGTGCAGGGTGTATCTTACACATTATTAAGCACTCTTTTATCCATAAATGTGGAATACTATTTTTTGTAGTCAATCCATGCCATACTTAGATTCTTCCCCTTTTTACAATTCTCCATTATGACATTATTTAGCAACAGATGATACTTTGTTCCATATGACTTTCTTTTGTTGCCTTTTTGTTCTATGGCCATGATTGAGTTTTCTTCTAAATGACTATAAACTCTGTCGGCATCAATTCCAGTGTATAGTTTATACGTACTTGGAAGGCAAGTTTTTGGTCTATAATTTTTAGGGTAGCTTGCAGGTCCACTCTTAAGTAGGAGCATTGTTTTTCTTGTTCGCCAAGTTGGTGTCTGTTCAGGTTGTGCGTATAAGTAGTTCTTACTCATGGCTAAATCCTCATGCAAAGATGTTAATACATTTAACCAGAAGTTAGGTACTGCATCTGGGCCTGGGGTTTTCCAATTAGAGGCTTTTCTTAACTTTGTTTCAATCTCTCTGGCCGTTACTTCATCTCATTTCATATCCTGTACATGTGAACTTCCTATTCTTTCTTTTACTTTTTCTATCCATTTAGCATCTTTGTTATGTTCCACAGGATCTTCATAAATACTTCTCCAAAATATATCTATTTCTTCTTTTCTAGGTGATCTTTCAATTCCTTTTACCTTTTTTCCCAATTCCTTATAAAATATTTTGGGGTCATCGATAAACTGCTTATTTCTTTTCCTTTTCCTTTACATTTATCTGTGTATCTTCTCCGTTTTTCTGCTTGTGCTGATATTTTTAGTTTATTATTTGAGATAGTGCATGACATATCCTGATCCGTTATAATGGGTCTGTATCACCAAACTGAAAAGTCATGTAATCGAATGGCATTTCACATCAAACTGCCATTCATCGAGTGAGATCGCAATATACAGTGAAGATCAGAAAATTTGCTATTTCCTCACTGTAGTGTGATCTCGGAGTTGGTGTATATAATTGGGGGGGGTGTGGGGGGCTGAGTGACTTTGATTAGCACCATTTTCGATGTTAATGCCATTCGATTACATGACTTTTTGATTTAGCAATATAGACACATAATATTGTGCATTGCTTTTATCATGTCTATCTTTCTGGGCATTTTTGTTGGTCTGTTCTGTCTTCTGTACTCTTCTAACAGTGACTCTTCTTGTCTTAATTGCTTTATATTTTCTCTATTGGATACTTCCATGATGGTATCCAGTTTCTCCCCTTCCTTTCTCTTACTACCCTGTGTTCTTGTGGTAGAAATTTATCTGTTACTAATTTAGCTACACAGTAATATATTCTGTTTACTTCTGTTATATCACATGGATCTCTATGAACAGTCCTAATTACTGTGTTCATTTGTTTTATCAAACTATTGACCTTTTGGGTATTATTGACCTTCTTCAGTGTATTTCTTTCATTGATCTTAATATGCCTATCTGTCTCTATTAAATCAAGCAGTTCTTCTCTTAGCTCATTTTCTTTTAAACTGAGGGCACATTTTTTGTTCTCTGTTTTCTGTGGGCATTCTGTCGAAAGTTCTATACCATCTTCCTGTGGCACATTCTCTTCAATTTCATCCTGTGTCATCCATTGCTGTGTCATATGGGAATTCACTGGCCTATCACTCCTCCACATTAATTGCTCCAGAGTTGCCTGTGGCCATGTTGAATGTTAATGAGGTATTTTTTGGGGGAAAGGCATATGCTAAGTTGTCATATACTCTCTTCCCAGAACAACCATCAGGAAGGCATCTACATGGCTGAGTGATTCAAAAAAGTACTCATCAGTGTAGATCAACATGGCCATCCCCACTACATTGTAAAAGTGAAAATGGCTAAAAGGCTGCATTGAACTGACAAACACAAATGTGGTGGGGAGAAACACTAGACGCCAGGGTTTACTTTTAAAGTGCCACAGTTGCACTAACAATAAAATGGGGATTGCAGGGGGAGGGGTGCAGAAGACCACCACAGATTAATCTGTAAGATGCCGTACTGACATAAATATTACTATGGGGTAGGAGGAATGCACGAAACGTGAGGGAATTTTAAGTGCCAAGATGGAACCAATATTACTATGGAGATCAGGATGGGGGTAAAGGGAACCACCATTCACCAGGGAAAAATTTAAATGCTGTAATGACACAGACATAAAAAGGGGTATTTGAAGGTGCGAGGATACACTGGACACTGGGAATGATTCTCTAAAGAGGCATACCAGCACTGACATCATAACAGCGATTGGATGGTGGAGAATAAACTACACACCAGGGCCTATTACGTATATGCTGTTGTTGTTGTTGTTGTTGTTGTGTCTTTTGGCTTTTCCCGGCTAGGGTCGCCACAGCGGAACTCCGGTCCGCTCATCATTGGCAGTCGATTTTTACGTGTCGAGTTGCCGGCCTTGACGCACAACTTTCAACGAAGGTATGCCCATTCACGCATGTCTCCACACAGAAGACACTCTAGCTGAGAATCAAACAGGACAACTTCTTACTGTGAGGTGACAACGCTACCACAGCACCACCACCGCAGTGGTGCTGCAGTAGCATTGTCGCCTCACAGTAAGACGCTGTCCTGCTGTAATGGCACTAAAGTATTGCAGTGGTGGGTGTGACAATGGGGGGGTAGGGATAGGTACATGAATTGAGATGTGTGTCTGTGAAAGAGTGACTGGGGGTGTGCCACTCCCTAGACTGGCAAAAGGATACTACCACAAAGTGCAGATCAACGATGATCTGCACATCACTGTCGTAAGTGAGATTCAAGAAACATGCAAATTAGCTGAGGAGATCTTATCTCATCGTAGCTAGTGTGTTTCTGAATTGCAAATTTTCACACAGGTTGAAGGGTCTTTCTAGCATGAGCAGTATAGCTCATGCTAGGAACTGATGAATTCTTAGGAAAATTTTAACTGCAGTAAAAGTTGGTACAGGTGGCGGTTACTGATTTTATTTAATTCATTCTGTCCTGAGCATTTGACTCTTCAGTATTTACCAAGCTGAGGAGCCAGGAGTAAATCTAACCATATCTTCTACACCATAATGTATTAACTTATAATTTATTTCTTAGTAAAATGTGGTATATTGCTATAAAAATGCAACACAGAGAAAGCTACAAATATGTAATTTCTGTCTTTCCATCCAGCGCTTTTTAAAATACTGCCATAAATAAAAATGTCAGTGTGTCTCATTATCAGCTTTTAGTTTGTTTCTAAAGCTTGAATTTTAAGTGATTTTTTTTAAATTTCTGCTTTATTGCTATATGTGTATTTTAATATGTTCCAACCTTGTGAAGAAACACAAGATTAAAACTTTAAAGGAGAACTGCACCAAAAAACTGAAAAGAAAAACATCTTTTTCAGCCAGTCTTGAACTTTTCTGCATTGCTAATGCCTGTATAGTAAAGTAAATGTTTACTATTATTTTCTAATTTGTTATTCCCCAAAATGGTTTGAAGGAGGCTGCCATAGCTAGCATTATTTTGTTTTACAGTCAATGCCTTTGCTTTAGTGATGTCATATTAGAGGGACAGAAAGAAATCCTTATGATGAGGGATCATTTACTGTAGTTTTCTCTCTCATCAGCTGACAACATTGCTGCGACTGCTTACTTCTCACCGTCAGCATCGATCTACAGTTTTAGCGACTGTGCTTCCTTTGGTTTTCATTAATGCTCATCTCCGTTGCAGTATTTTAAGGAAAGTTTGAATGACAGGCTTGAAAATGCAGCCAAGTTAATTGTTCTTTTCAAAGTAACAGCAGTAGTTCAATGTTCAAGTGTGAGAAATCTAACCCCTGTGATTTACTGGTATTACTTAGGCTGAGATGGTTTGTGTTTCTTTCTCAGTTTTAAGTATAAGGAAAGAGTTAGATGAACATATTTGCTTGCTTTCTTTCTGGCACTGAGTTTTATTAAAGGGAAAGACATTTGCATCTGAAATCTAAGTTTGAAAGCCCTGCCATTGTTCCAACTCTAGGTTACACTGTTTATCTGAGGTGTGATGCCAGCAATCAATAACTAATAAGGCACATTTAAATGTCATTGTTTTATTAATGACTGTGTAGTTGGGATAAGTGACGTAACCTAATTACTCTGACACTCTCAGTAGCTGTAGTGATGTTAACAGGCGAGACAAATGCAGGAAAGAAAGGCAAACAATTATTAAACAATGTTTTTCTCTACGTGAAGTATTTAGTGTTGGATTAAAGGGAAAAAAAACTTGACCTTTAGGTGGAGTTCTCCTTTAATGTTGTAGTGTGCACACAAGTTTCTGTAGAGAAAAAAAGAAAAAAGGTGACTATAGCAAATGCCAGTATCTCAACTTAATGGAAGACAGTACAGGGTTAGGACTGTCAAATTATGTCATACAGTGTCTGCGGGAGCTATAAAAACAGGATCAGCTGGAAAAGTAATGGAGAAGAAAATGAAAGTAAAAAGCTGAAGGATGTGCCGACGGATACTGTCCATTTTATATTTTTGTTTCATTTGCACAATAAAAAACATTTTTTTTTCTTTGCAGATTTCTACGCCAGACAAAGTCCTGATTCCCGAACGCTACATTGAGCTGGAACCAGACACTCCACTTAGCCCAGAAGAAATAGAAGAAAAGCAGAAAAAAGTAGAACGCATAAAGACTCTCATTGCCAAATCCAGGTAGATCATCACAACTTTGCTCACAGTTTTTACAGATTTGATAAATTAGGTTGCTTAAATGTTTAATTATTAAAGAAATAACCTTGAGTGCCTATTCAGACATACATGTCTAAGGTAAAAGTAGGAAGAAGGAATCAGTAGTCAGCTTAGGAAAGAAATTACTGAACCATGCAGGGATCTTTTCCTGCCTTGGGCATGAAGGCTCTTACCTAGAAATAAATCATTCTGCTTTTAGTCCTCATGGGTGACGGTTACCTGAGGGTTTACTGCATTCAGCCTTCTTGGTGGCTGAAGGGTCAGAGTCCAGATGTGTGAAAGCAGCTAACAGACTGTTAACTAAAGGAAGTTCCCATTTTGTCTCCCAACTCCTGGACTTGCATCACTTCCTCATTAAGAAGGTAAGAGTGCTAACGGAGCTCCAGTAGTGATGGAAGGAAAAACGATAATAATGGCAGATTTGTGGTAGTAAGGGGCTACTGGCAGGGAGTGAGGATTACGTGGCATGTATTCATATTCCACCTAAAACTGCTGTAAATGATCTTAAAACATTTGGGAGAAATAATCATCTTTCAGCCGGGAATATTTCTTATAGGTGGGAACTGGAATTTGATTTGGAACAATGAGGGTGTATCTAGGGGAGTCTGGAAGGGAAAATATAACAAAAGAGAGTATGTTTCTGAATAAAGTTATGAAAATGTTTGGCATAGAAGACTTGATTTCACTAGTAGGAACTTGGACAGAATTTATATATTATTCTACTAGGTGCAAAAACTGGGCAAGACTACACCCCCCCCCCACCACCACCTTAGTAATGGGCGCTAACCTTAATCCTATTGCTGTCCCTTCCCCCAACCCTAACCCTACATCTTAACATCATTAAAACCTTCCTGTAACACTGCCACTACAAAAACAGACTCAGAGACACAAACATTCACAAAAACACACAAACAACACCACATTTATCCCCTAACCTAAGCCTTACCCTGAAATACACAAACTCACACACAACACCCATCTTTCACCCATCCCCCGACCCTTACCCTCATTCACAGGTATGCACACACATACATAGAAACTGTCACCCCCAACCCCATTTACATGTATCGACATTGCATACCATTGACATATTCAGTGTTCAGCCACCCATACCATCAACATTAAATCACACCCCTGTGTGTGTTGGACAAACATATGTTCAGTTGAATGCAGGGGAACTATATATGTGTGTGTGTGTGTGTGTGTGTGTGTGTGTGTGTGTGTGTGTGTGTGTGTGTACCTTAATCAGTGCTGAGTACAGGTAGGATGCTTTTATCCACGCACCTGAGCTGAGGTTTCCTGTAAGGTTAAAGATTTTATCCTTCAGAGGAAAGTGCTTCATTGCTGTATGTGCTGTGAAGGGACACTTGTTGACCATGTTAACAGAGGTGTAAATATTTCCTAGAACATCTGCCAACTAACCTCTCGTGTTTTGAAGACCTTCAGAACTTTCCAACATACAGTCCTTCAAGACATGTTGTGAGGTCTGACAACCACCTGATCCTCATATTCTCTTGTTCTGTGTCTTTTAAAGGAACTCCATTAATTTAAAGTGTGAGTTGACGCACAGGGGTATAGCTGTGCCCCATGTGCCTGGTCAGCCCATCAACTTAAACAAGTCTTTAAGGGAAAACTGAGACTGATAAAAATACTGCCAGTGTTTAAAATGCACTTGTATTGTTTTGGATAACTAACTCAGTCCCCATGGTGAAAACTGATCAGGCGATCTATCCTAGCCCAATTTGATAAACAATTGTGCTTAGTGACAGGAGGTGCAAATGTGAGAAGGCCTTTGCACATTTTCTCCAGTCAGGAATATTGAAGCTCGACATTTTTGTTGGAGCAGTTCTCTTAGCTTAACTTATTTTTTTTCCTTTTGTCATCCCATAAAAGTTCTCTAACAAACTTTTTCCTTGAGCCATGAATGCCCTGGGGACATAGGAATATGTCTGAAAACATAAAACAAGAGAGAAGCCACAAACAGTTAAATTGCTGAATTACAACCCATAAGAGAGACTCTCCATAGGAGTAGCTAGCTATTCTTCTGCCTGGTGTCATTCCTCAATTTGGCTTCCTCCTGAAAAGCTCTTCTGTCTTAAAAAAAAAAAAAAGCTGTTCTTTTGATTTAAACTATACCAAACTTCTTGCTAAATTTGTACCAAGAAGTTGCTACAGTTTTACAGAGTGCTAAAACACTCAAGTTATAAAAGAAAAAAAAGCTTCTTTCTTTTTAAACTGTAGGACACTCCTTGTTATAGTTTCACACACGGAGCACCAACTGCTTCATTTCTAGCCACAATACCAGCATTCATGTCTGAATTCACTGAAGACTGATTGGGATCTGCTGATTGTGCCTCCCTAGCACTTTGTGCCAGGGATGTCTGCACCCTTTGCCCTACTGTAGCTACACCACTGAGACCATCATCCTCTGCCAGAATGCACATCTCTCCACCTCTTAGTGCCAAAAATGTTGGCAAAGCCTAAAATAATGGAGGGGGGGGGGTTGCAAAGGTCCAAAAATAAGGACACATTTTAAATGTTGCTCTTATACACTTAAAAAGTTGCTAGAATAGCAGGATTTGTTAGCATGTATTTTCTTAAACATATGAAGTCTGAAACTGAAATGTTATGTAATTATTTACTGACTTCAATCCTTTGTAATTTGCCAGAAAACCACAACTTTTATGAGGAGCAGACCAAAAATATGAGCCACAAATCTGGACATCCTGCAAAAATCTGGACAGTTGAGAGGTATGTGGGAATGGACCCACACAAAATCTTTATCCCTGTAACTGTCTCGGACATCTGAATGGATCATAATCCTTAGCCAACATAGGTGACCTTTGGCCCACATATGATGATAACAAGACCTTGTGACATAAAGCCCAACACTGCCCAGCTAGTTTGAACTCCATTTTGGGGGAATTTACTCAAGAGTCCTGAGCAGCCCAAACTACTTCAGTATAGCTTGGACAACTACGATATCATTTCATGGGTCCTGGGTTAGAATCATGCAGTCATCTGCAGATAGTAGAGCTTTGAACCTTTCTTCAAGTAAAGACCATCCTGACCTCTTGGGTATGGTGTTACACAATCTCTTTTATCAGTTCAACTGCTAATAAGAATAGTGTAGGAGAAAGGTGACATTCCTTGCCAGTGCCTTTTTTTATGTAAAAGGTTTTGATAACATTCTGTTTATGAGGACATGGGTCTTGGAGGTCTGGTAACGTGCCTAAACTGTGTGCCAGTAACCTGCTTAAAAGCCCATATCACACAACTGACAACAGTATGGTACTGAAAACTTTTTCTAAATCAACATGTATAACCAATGCTGACTTCTTGGTGTTCAAGCCTCGTATATATACTTAGAGGGTACTAAGATAGTCCATGCTGCTGCATCCCTCTACAAATCCAATTTGTATTCCAGAAATTAGTAGAGACATTATAGCTTCATTGGAAAGAAATTTGGCATACAGCATCACATCCATATTGCTCATGGAGATGAGTCTATAGCTGGAGACTAGTGTGGCATCTGCTCGATAGTTCACTGGTTGTGAATCACTTTCCTAGGATTAATAATATAAATTTTAAGCCTGTGCAAAAATTTGATTGTAATACTCAAGGGGTAATTTATGCCTTACAGTGTCCTTGTAAGTTGTTTTATATTCGGGAAAGCCAGAGGGCTTTTAAAGTTGGATTCCAGGAACATGTTAAAGTATGTCTTGAAAGTCCTCTGGCTGTCCACTTTAAAGATTTTCATAATAGTGATGCTTCTCTGTTAAAAGGTTGTGTTTTAGAAGAAATTATTTTGTATATGGGTGAAGGGGGGAGTCTTAAAGAGATGTTGTTATGTAAAGAAACCATTTATATATTAAAATATAATACTTTGGACCCGAAAGGGTTAAACAGAGATTGTTATTGGAAGTATGTAATTAATTAATGAGGGTTAATTGTTTTATTGTGTAACTATTTAATGTGTTCTTTTTTGAATATTTTTTTTGTACTCCAGTGAGGGCAATTTTGCCGAGGTGCTAGAGTGAAATAATTCCTTGACTTTTTATCTGTGGCTGTTGTTTTTACTAGTATAATATCTTTCCCTGTCATGTAGAGGACAGTTAGTGTTGATGTGAGTGATGATTTATTCATTGACTTAGAAGACTGACATTTTCTAAACAGTTGAGCTAGCCATGGGCTTATTATCCCTGTCAGACTTTTACATATTGCACCACAGATAGACAATCCAGGAGTCTTCCAATTCTGGGCAGTGGTGATGGCCCACTAGACCTCCTGGTCAGCTATGGGGGACTCTAATGCCATATTTTTGTCTTTCTCCAGTTTGGATAAGCCCATCTTCTGTAGAAGGAATATAAGTCACTGCTGGTAGTGTTAGATGTTGGGGGAAGCACAATACAACATATAATAAACTTCTCAGAAATTTTGTTGATACCGTCATATGAGGTGGCCAGTGTGCCACAGGGTGAAGTCTTCACTGCAGGAATGGTGACCACTGTCTTCCTTTTGTCTTGTAAACTAACAGTTTGCCTGGAATATTCCTTTTGGCTCAGGACCAGGATGCAGCTCATTCCAGGGGTAGTTGCACCTCTTAATTCATGACTAATCTCTAGCGTGAGGGATTCCCACCAAACTTGTAACTGACATGCATTTATGTTGGGGTTTTGGAAGATATACTCCAAGACAATGTGTACAATGTCACCTCGTCTTTTGTTATCAGTGGGTCCATTCCCCATTCCCTTTTAGTAGTGGTAACAGGCATTGGGAGCAAATGCATGGTCACAGCTTCATGATAGGTACTGGGTACTGGTATGACAATCATCTACTTGGTGGATCTAACCAAAGAATTTTTGATTTTCCTTCAGAAGCATTGATTTTCCATTAGAAGCATTGGACATAAAGGCAGTGTCTGTAGTATTTAGTAGGTGCCCATTGTCTACAGGCCTCCATAATAACTCTCCATGCCTTAGTGTCCCCCTCCCCTCTAGGGTCAGACCTGTTACTAATAGAGCTGGATGAGACATTAAAGTCCCCTGCAAGCATGACTCTCTCTCACGTATCTACAATTAACTACAGCCCACAAAATAATCTACCAACCTGAATCCTGCCCTTCCTTGTCCTCTATAATGAGCCTATACCATCCTAATCACCAACTCGGGTCTGAAAACAAAACGGTACTGTCAGTCAATGTCAAAAGATTTTAATACTCTTAACATATACTGGAAGAATCACGCAGCAAAAAGGTAGGCCAAAAAAGAGTTTATTTTACATGCATGGAGACCTGCCACAAAGTACTTGGTATGTCAGCAGTCTAATTTCTGTACACTTTACATGGGTTTTTATACCCTCTTCTACACATACACAGCAGCTGGTTACTAGACAAGGAATTTCAATCAAGGCTATAAATTCACCCACTGGAGCCTTAGATGGTCAAAAGTCAGACACAAGATAAGTTGGTGCCTACATCAAGGCAACATCTATGCACTCCTCCTTGGTCAGAGGTCAGTCCCAAGATAGGCCTGTGCCTGGACCAAGGTAACATCTGTGCATTCCTTTCTGGTCAGCAAATTCCTTACAAGAAAAACAACTCATTTTAGCTTATTTCTTTGCACGCAATGCAGTTTCACATTTTAACCCTTCCTATACAGGATACAAAGATGTTGAACATAAAGATTCTTACTACAGTCAACAAACCCAAGCTCTCTGCTGGCCAAATGTTGTACTCTCATACTGTCTCTAAGTTATGGAATAATCTTCCTACTTCACTCAGAACTATCAGCAATCCGGCCACCTTCAAAAAATCGCTCAAATCACATCTCTGCTCTCACTGGCTATGCTCCTGCACCCCAACCACTTACCTTAACAACTAACTCCTCTCTCTGGAATCTCAATTTCAACTTTTACACTACAAACTGTTCCTCTCCTTTGCTCTTCCTTACATACTCCTTTCTGTCTCCATAGCATATATCTTTCTCCTCTAGCCTTTCTATCGCCTCCTTTTCCACTCTATAGCACTTCCCCACTGCTAAGTATACTGCAGATACATATACCAACTGTACCATTATTCTACTCTTTGTAAACAGTATTACTGCTGTTGCTATTCATTTTATTACTTGTTTGAATGTAAAAATAATGTCAACATGCCTAGTTCTATGCATAAATATTTCACTTTGTTATGTAATAATGTGGAGCTTTTCTCCCTGGGCCTTCACTGAAAATGGGCTCTTTCTAGGCCCAGTGGGCTTTCCCGGTTAACAAATGCAATAAATAAAAAATAAATAAATAAATAAATGATACCTCCTGGTGTTTCTAAATAAAAAATAATAAGACAAGAAGGCTCTAAATTGCCTACCTGCACAGTTTTTCTGAAATTTTCTTTATCAGTTTCAGCTCAGTGAGGCTTGGACACGTAGTACTACAACACACTCAGATGTGTGATTAAGACTTATTATGATATCCCCTTCCCAAAAGGATCTGTGGATTCTGAATTACTTTTTCCCTACCTTACACACTTGCACACAAGACATCAGTATTCTGCTTCAGCTATTCCTTGATTAGCATTTTGTTCTGAGGTGAGGTTAACCCTCTACCTTCGGTGTAAGACTTGAAACAGTACAGTGGCAGAACCAAAGAAGAGCAAAAAATCAAATATGTAATGCAATGATCAACACAGCTGCCATCACAGGTCCACTGAAAAAATGCTATTGTTCAGTGTGTCCTCATACTGTCTCGCATCAAGACTCCTACCAACTCACACAAGACAGAGGAACAGTTAAAACATTGATGCACGGGAGTCCTACACACGTGTTGCAATTGACAGTGCATTAGATCCTGCAGCACACAACAGGATCAGAAATAAGCCAGACATGACAATCAGTAAGTTAGCAGCAAGGACAAAGGAAGTAAAAAGGCATTCCCATCTCAGCAGATCATTTACAATCTTTATGTCTGTTTGGTGTGTACATTGCCTGGTCTACGTGGGGGCCTCTCACCTTGCATAATGTTGTCCATCACTCTCTTTTCACTACAGATGTATGAAACAGATTCTATGGTTGCTCTTCATTGCTTGTCCCCTCCAGCACACACTTGTGCTCTGGTGTACCCCTTCATTTGCCAAACTCTGATACTTGTTGGTGATGACCACTTTCATACATAAAAACTCTAATGTTTGTTGGTTATGACCACCATCCTAAGAAATGTCATCACCCACACAGTCAGCAGTAAGTGCGGGTTATTCCACACTGAGGGTATTGCTGCAAGTTTCTCTGGCCTAGTAATTTTTTTAGACCTGCCTGATAGTGAAACATTCTGCTTTGCTGGCTCCTCCCTGTACGTTATTCTTAGCCCCAGTATTGTTGTTCTCTCCAACATTTATATGGGTCTGGGTGAATTTTATGGTATGCCCCTGTGAATTAAAATTCTTAGTATGGTTGTCCCATCTAATATGCAGGATGGATGATTATAAGAAGGTAGTAAGAACTGCCAGTCTTATAGCACACCTGCTGGACTGTGGAGAAACCTTTTTAAGCCTTTACTGTTTCAAGGGAGTAGTCTGTGGCTGCCCAGGGGTCTGGACACCTTATTAGATGGTAATTCCCAGACTTCCTCAGTAGGCAGTAGGGGGTCCAGACAGCTTATTAGATGGTAATTCCCAAACTTCCTCAGTAGGCAGTATGGGTCCGGATACCTTATTAGATGATAATTCCCAGACTTCTTCAGTATGTAGTAGGGGTATGGTGACCTTAGTAGGTAGTAGAGGAGGTCAGACTCTGTCATAGCAGGAGGTAAGCAGCTGTTGCAGAGTATTATCTGTCACCTTAGATCACAGAACCAGAGCTGCAGAAGTTTGCTGCTTATGCCATGATGCCAAGCTGTGCACTTCCCCCTCCAAGTGTAAGAACTTGATGTCAAGAAAACAAACAGCTGCTAAAAAGTTCACAGAAGGAGAATTCCAACAATAGATTGAAAATATTCTGCTCAAGTATGATTTTTCATTGATTTCTTATATCACAGGCACAGGACAAGTGGTGCTGGACTTCCAGTTTATAATCTGTTACCAGCATGTACCCACTTAGGCATTTCCGTTGTTAGGGTTTCTGCACAATATTAATTAGAAGTCTGCCACCTAAAATGTACAGGTCTTTATTTAAGATTTGTGTATGCATCAAAAATGGGAGTAGATCAACTGAGCAAATGCTATTAAAATGTCTAAATTGCATTTCCACAATTCAGAAAACAGTTGTATGGAAAAGTCTTCCCACATTTCTATGTTAGGGGCTGTATTTCTTAAATAAAGTACTCCAAAGCTGCTGCATCTCAAGGTAAAGCAGATTTCCTCCACAGTAATTTAATTTAGTGTAAATATACTTCATCCAGCTTTGCACTGCTACAGTTTTGCTATACAACTGACATACACTGATCAGTGATGAAATGTCATGTTAAGTAAAACAGTTATTGAGGGTGGTGCCAGTACTACATACTCTTATGACAGTGGTGTCTTCAGCTTGTCTGGAACTATTAATTTATGACGAGACTAGAAGAAGCTTTATTTACTGGGTTGTTATACCACACAAGCCCTTGCATATTAACACCTTTTTTCTCTCCTTCTAGCATGCAAAATGTGATTGTTCCAACTGAAGGAGTTGAAGATATCCCTGTTGACACAGAGGCCCAACTGCAAGAACAAGAGAAAAGAATTGAGATATCATGTGCACTGGCTGCAGAAGCATCTCGACGGAGCAGACTGCTCTCAGGTAAGAAAGGGATCTGAGATGTGCTAAAACATAGTTAAATATTAGGCTAACTGCCCAGAAGGACCATTTTAAGCTTAGCTATTTAGCCCAAGGTAGGAATCAAACCCTTTACCTTGTGTTTATGAAGTGAAGACCTTAACCATTATGCCAACACCCTCACAACTGTACATTTTGTACTGTCCTGAAGCACCAATTCACAGAAAGCAGCAGTTTGTGAAGCCTGTTACCAAGTCATCTTTCACCTTTCAAGTTGCTACAGTCTGCACAGTGACTGTCCAAACACTGTCTTTGTTCTGGCAATGCATTTCCACTGTACCAGAGGGACACAATTGTGTCTGAAATGGGGAGTTCCCCCAGCTGACAGTATCAAGGTACTCTGGGTGATTCTCACTACTGAGCTCAGGGCACAGAATGGGGCAGCAGCTTATAGTACTGCAAACAGGGAGGGGCTGTATATGTGAAGGGTAAAGACTGTCTGAGCACTCTTATGTTACCCCCACTCTATGTGGTGTGTGGAAACACAACACGAGAGGTATTCTATGCAGCATTCTATACAGCCACTTAAAAAGATTCAAGCAATTACTTTCAGCATGTTAGTCTTCTTCGCCACCACTAAACATCAGAGTTACTTATAAAATATTATTCACGTCTTTGAAAAAAAAAATTAAAGTAAAAAGGGGGAGGTGAATTCTGCATCTTTGACCCACAAAGCAACTGGAAAAGTGGGAGTCTTAACCCATTACACCAAATTAGTGTAGTAGGATTTTATTTTTGTTTGCTTTTTTTTAATAATAAGTATGAAACTGTAATGTCTGGCATTACTGAATGATTTTAAAAGTTTGTGAGTTATAAAGGACAGGGCAGCTGTAAGAGGCAACAGTAAGAATTGTGTGTAAAATCATGCATAGCTGAGAGGGATGAGGGCATGAGACAAAGCTAGGAGGGCCATTAGATAACACCAGATATTTTTTTTTAAAGTATTACTAGGACTTGTATAAAAAGTTAAGAGTAACAGGTCTACCATTTATGAACAATAAGAAAATGAAACTCAGATGTTTGGTATTATTAATTGTCTGTAATCAACACACAAAAAAGTGGATACAGCAAGGACATTGTCAACTCAGGGATAGGTAAGAGGTATTCCGGTAAGTGTGTGTGCATGTGTGTATTTAAATGCATGAATATGTGTGGGAAAGTTGATGGGGAGTTGATTGTGTCAATGCAATGTCTGGGCTGCCAGTATCGACAACCACAGAAAAGTGCTGATTTGGACATTGGTAGATGATGACAAATCACAGATATGAACATCAGCTAATAATTATTAATAAATATGACTATGTTTTCCAATTGCAGCCAACATTTCTCTGAATCACATTTTTCCACATCATGGAAACAGTCCCTTTTGGCCTCGGCTATTACTGCCAGTGGTGGGGTTCTTTCTGAACCCCTGGGAGTGTTCTTAAGTTAGTTACTGATCAGAGATATAAAACCTGTGCCCAATAACTAATAAATAGATTTTTTTTTTTTAGTTAAATAGTTCACTGGACACAGATGCCTTCTTATGAGTAATGCTGAAGCACTGGAATGCTTAAGTCTGTTGGTCAGCATCACACAGATTACAGGCATACCGCTTAACATGTTTCCACAAGAATTCTCGACAAAGCCAAAGATAATGTGGGGGGCAAATGCCCCCAAACCAGGGACTGTATGAAAATATTCACTTAAAAATTAGTAGATCAACAGGCTTTGCATCCACATGCAGTTTCTGAAAAATAAAAACTCTGAAACTCTAAATGTCTAGCATTACTGCTCAACTGTAATCCTCAGTAATTTGTCAGAAAATCTAAAATTTTACAAAGGTAGGGCAAAATCAGGGGCATTCTGTTCGTCAAGGATAGTTAAGAAGTACGATTATAAGTAGAAAATAAAGGAAACCTAGGCCTACAGCGAAATGAACATCATCATCATCATCATCCGCTGTTACTCTTAGTCCTTTATGCTGCACTACTGATGTATGTTATTGTACTGAGACACATTGTCTTTGGTACCTTTCTTCTCCCTACCCACACACAGTAGCCCCCCCCACAAGCAGTACAGTGCCGCATTACTTGGCTGTTTCTCCCTGGTTACCACAAACACTGTTCAAGCCTGTCAGTGCACTTACTATTTTCTTCTTTACTTCTAGTGTGATTGCAGATATTTGAATTTAAATTAAAAGTTTTACTTCAAATTTTATAGCACAAACACTGACAGGCATTTGATAAGCAATGCCATACAGTCTTGAAATGAAAACAAACTTAGCATTAACAGTAAACTTCTCTGCCCTTGAAATTCACAGTCATTGAAACCCACATTCAAAGAAAATGCATATGGCCAGTTCCAGATAATGTTTACCTTTGGGCTGTTTTCAAAGCATAGGCCACTTGCACACATTTTTATGACCATGCATTCATGCATGTATGCTTTGATTTACCTTCCTGATTGTATTAAATTGTATTCCTTGTATAACACAGCACCGCTTGTTAGAGTGTGTTTTAAAATTTGTAGTTTTGATTATTTTTCTAGTAAGTAATGAAACAAAATGTATGAACCAATAATGACAAAACTGCCCATTTAGGAACATTTCAAACATAAAAGGCCAAATCAGTGTCGGTCAGTATGCAAAATCTCTGTAGAAGCAAATGTCATCTGAATAATTTCATATTAAAGAGAACTGTAACTAATGAAGAGATTGCTGCTAGCAAACAATTTTATATTTCAGAGACTCGTATTCAAATTCAGTGCCTGCTGCCCTTGAAGAATAAATTACCTAGGTTACATTTTAAAAGGAAAATTGTAAGCTGGCAATATTGCAATAGGGAATGAATGGCAAACAGACAACAGGTTCATAGTTACTAGGCATTTCATCCAAAGGAGGGCACATTCAGGACTGCAGTACCCCCCTTAAAGTATTAGCAATCCATCTGCATTTTGTGACTGTAGAACCCATAGCCTTTTGTATAAAAAATTAGCATGCTACCTGTTATGCTATTAATACTGCATTCAAATTCTATAGCAGAAACAGTGATGGCCATTTGCTAATCAAAAGAGTTGCACATTGAAAGCAGACTTGACATGAGCAACAATAAACTTTTCTTCTCTTGAAACTCACAATTCCTTGAAAATACACTGAAGATGACAAGCTCAGTTCATTGAAAATGCACTCACAATTCCTTAAAATTACACTGTTCACAATTCCATGAAAATACACTGAAGATCACAGTTCCTTGAAAATGCATTTAGAGTGCTCTGGTAGTTGGTGTAGAGGATTCAACCTCTTGTCTCCTATAACTAAGGAACAAGGTTTGAGCCTAAGCAAATTAACTAACCTGTCATCCCTTGTTGTTGTGTCTTTCGGCTTTTCCTGGTTAGGGGTCGCCACAGCGGAACTCCGGTCCGCTAATGACTGGTAGTTGATTGTTACGTGCCGAGTTACCAGCCCTGACGCACAACCTTCAACGAAGGTACGCCCATTTCATGCATGTCTCTATGCAGAAGACGCTCTAGCTGAGAATTGAACCGGACAGCGTCTTACTGTGAGACGACAATGCTACTGTAGCACCACCACCGCGGGTAACCTGTCATCCCTTACTTGGACATTTTACACTTACACACCCACCCACCCTAATCCTGAAGTAGCAGAAAGGAATGTTTATATTTAAATTCTGCATGCGGACAATGCATTAAAGCAGAAGCCACAGCAGGAGCACTCATAGACACAAAGGCCATTTAGTGAAACAGCATGAGGTGGAGGTGTGTGTTTGTGTCTATGCATGCACAGATGCAAAGGTCAAATGGTGTTTGTTCTCTCGTAGAATGAACACCCTTAAAGACGAAATGCTTTATTTCATTAAAAAGTTAATGCTGTGGCAGCCTCCCAGCCAAAGGGAACCCCCTTCCATCCAGTGGGGCCTAGGCAACTGCCTAGACTGCCTAGTTCTGGATCCAGCTCTGGAACTCTGGAAGTGAGCCTGGTATACTAAAGTATCAGAGAGGGTAGGCATTACAAGTACCTCATGGTGCACCCTGTAACAAGATTACAAGCTATGTGGGCGAGAGCTTTTCTGCTTACTTGGGTGGGACATTTATTTCTTCTAAGATGTCTGATATGAAAAGGAAAGTCCTACCTACCAAAGTGTGTAAATTCAGGGGTTGCATTCACCTTTTGTAGAAAATGAAATGTTTAGTTTATAATGTTTAAGATGGTACAACTTCAAAGAAAGCATTTAGTGAAAATAACCATTCTTGTCATATGGGTACTCTTCCTTTGGGAAGTCCACAGCACTGATATTATAGCATGTAGCATAACTTAAGTAACCGGTTGTGTGAGTAGAAGCAAGGTGTCCATTGCTGGAAGCATGCAGCCAGGATGAACCATGTTTCTTAAAACAGAAGTTGGGTAATGACGAAAACCTCCATTCTAAAGAAGCGTCTCTCTCTCTCTCTCTCTCACACACACACACTGTATGTCAGACTAAACTTAAAAAACTTCATGGATATTCTAAGGTTTTATATTAAGGTATCTTGCTGCGGTGGCTATGTCAAGTTTCCCCAGTGGTGTTACAGAACATGCAGGTGGATGGATTAGCAGAAGAAACCCCATGGGACAAGTAAAAGATCTCTTAATGTGATAGTAAAAAAGGCTTCCTGGACTGTAATTTGCATTATCAGTGGATCATACACTTTTCTCTTTGGGAATTTTTTGTTAAACATGCATAACAATCACCATCTAAGTAATATTTACCTGTATAAATTATGAAACTAGTTAGCCAAGTTAGAAAAAGTCCACAGCTGCTCAGCCGGAGAAGGGGAAGCTGAAAACTTACTTTCAGTGAGAATGGTTCACAGTGAGGGCCCAGCCGCTGACATTTGTTTGACAAAAGATGATGCTAACTAGGTCCAGGATCTGTGTTAAGCACACACACACACACACACACACACACACACACACACACACACACACACACACACACACACACACAACATGCGTCCATTGAAGTAGTATAATACACTGTTCATACATCAAATGTAAGCCTTCTTTGGCACCTGGAGAAATGGCAAGGACCAGTCTCACTACTCCACTGACCAATGACCTCAGTGGAAGTGACATAGATGCACAAGAAATATTCTGGTATCACCTTTACAAGGGTTGTTCAGGTATGACGAGAAAATCCCTTGCTAAGTGTCAGAGCAGAACGGTATTAGGAAAATGGTGGAGGTTGAGGAGTCGACAAAGTAATATACCATGGAAACCATGGCTAATGAAAGACAGAGGAGGTGTGAACAAAAAGTAATGAAGTATACACACAGAATGCAGTTTAGTATGAGAAGTAATTCTTTTCATGACATCTGAGGTTTTGTTCATGCTTGTTTTGTTTAATTTTCATTGCTTCGCACCATTCCATTGTCATTTTTGATTTTTTTTCCTGTTTGTCATTTTTTTTGCATTTCTAGCCATGTCCACCAGCTCAAGCCCTCCTAACTCTCCGACTTCAAGCTCCCCTCTCTCCTCTGCCCCTTCCCAGAATGCTGATGGCACTCATTTTATGTGTGTCTGAGTTGAAGTAAGTATTAGCATTGTTTTTGTTTTACTCAGAATTCTGATGTTATATCAATTGTCTACAGTTCTGTCATGCATTTATTTCTGTAGACGTTTCCTGTATTGGCTTTTGTACCCTTTTTTCAACATTTATGTACCTGGGTGAGTCATTCTAGTTTTATTGAAGTTCTGCTTTTCTCTAAGTCTTGTTCTGACATTTTAACAAAAAGATCATTGCTTATGATCACACAATAAAGAAAATCTATAATATAATTTGGTCATATTGATTAGGTCCATCCTCCAACATACTGGCATGTGACTGGCCTTGGGGTTCACGAGGATACCACTGGAATTGCTGCTAATATGTGTACAGTTGCAGGACTGACCTCCAACGTTGACTTTGGCAGCAGAAGCTGTACTGCCACCCAAACATCCCCAGGTCTAGACAGAAGCATGAAGGACTTCTTGTATATAGTTATTACCCCAGGAAAAGTATGGCTGCACAGAAGTGTTACAGAGTTAGAACCTTGTCCCCTGTCAGAAGACAATCATCCAGGTATTGCAATAGTTGTATTCACAGTGCAGGCAGATGTGCTTTTACACTGCCATACACTTGGTGAAAACTCCAAGTGCAGAGAAAATCTCAAATAGCAGGATAATTCACTGAAACCAACAGGTCCCACCTAGAAGTGAAAGACCCTTAGATATCTCCTCCTGAAATTAATGTGGATAAAGACATCCTGATGGTCAAAGTGAGCACATGTAGTCAGTATTTTTGAGGTGAGACATAATTGCACATTGATACAGTCACGTGAACTTCACCGTAGGGATGGACTTGCTTAAGATACAGAGGTCCAGAACTGGTGTTAAGTTGTACATTTTCTTTCTTAACAAAAAAAAAAAAAAAAAAACTTGAAGTACAAATTGGACGGCTTATTTTTTCAGTAGGTTCTGGACTCCATGGTGGGTAGCCTGTTTAGCAACTAAGTTGGGGGTTAGGTGAAAGAGAACAAAACCTAATGCATGTTTATCTTCTTGGACCTGTTTTACCTATTTATCTGTTGTAGTAGATGACTGTTTCATGGAATAGGGGAGAGAATCTCCCTCCCAGCATACTCATTGTATGGAAGTGGGTTGAGTGGAGAGTCAGAATGGGATAATCAGGATCACCGCTAGGTGTAATGAAACCAATAAACAATCTTGTGAGATGGGTGGAAATAACTCCCCAATACATCAGGCACACATCATCTCTTCTCTCATGGCTTTTTAGATGAGAGTCATTTGAAGTCCAGAGCCCTATATGAAAGGGGCATTCAGAAAGGTGGCTTCCTTGATATGAAGTGTGAAATGTAGCCAGGACTGTATGCACATACGAATGAAGGACCCTGCTACATTCATTGCCACAGCATTGGTGACACAACCTACAAAATGAGCAAGATGATGATGGAAGGCATGGCCATCTGAGATTTCAGCTTCCTGTCTATCAAACAAGGCCTCAAAATTTTCAACTGTCTTGTCTAATAGGTTCCATGAAAAAATAATAACATGGGTTTGGCAGTTCACTGCACTCATATCTAACTATGAGGGTAAGTTTTTTTACTTCCTGAAGTCAACCCAAGTCTCAGAATCCGAGTGGCCTCATGGGCTAATGCACTGTGGATGTTGGGCTGAGGCATATGAATACATTTCAGTGCTGCTGTAACCATAGTCTGCTCTGGGTATGGATTTCGTTTCATGATAAGAATCTCTGGGTGGGCAGAATATTCCATCTACCTTTCTAGTAAAATGTGCAACCATGTCATAGTGATTTTAGTTCTGCACAACATTATAGCAATTTGTTGGATTAAAAATGGCATCTGATATGAGTCCTTGCATGCTTGCTGCAGCCACCACTGGCAGAAGTCCTGTAGACATCCTCCTTTCTGTGTCATGGTCTTGATTTGTTTTAACTTTCTATGCTCCCAAGCAGGACAAGCAAACCTGGACATCACCCATTGGATAATTTTGTTATCCTTGTATTGCTTAATGAAGCAAACACTGCACACAAAAGTCAGGGGCCATGCCCTAAGCATTTATATTCTACCCCTTCCACTTCTTGCCCTTACAGGGTCTGGTATTCCTGGCTTACTCTGGCAGAGGATACAAGAGTTTATGCTTGATTGATGCACTGGAGGCTTTCAGCCTCCAAGGTTTAGCAGGAACTGGCCTTCCAAAAATTGTCCTTTCAGACAACACCACAGTCATGTGGTACATCAAACAACAGGGGAGGCACTCATTCATACACTCTATGGAATGGCTGCTGACCTATGGAATATGGTTCTGAGTTACAACATTCAGTTACAAGCAATTTTTTGTACCGGAAAAAAGAAAAACAGACATATTAAGCAGAACTACATACTATGCTCATGCTCACGAATGGATGCTACGGACATCTTCAAGGCCATCTATCACAAAGAAATGGGACAAATACAAATAGGACCCTCCATCCTCCCACCACAATCACAGAAGCTCTAGAAATTCTGCAAGGACACTTACTTGGAAGGTGGACTCCTATCTACTCTTATCCTGGCCTTTGAGCAGGGACATTTCCCACCTCTTCCTTTGATGCCTTTGATGCACAAGGTGCTAAGAAAAATCAAAGAGGATCATTCTGATAGCTCCCACTTAGCTCCAGACTGGGGGAACATGTACACTTGAAGGGATTACTGAGGAGCTATGGACACTACAAATGTATTCCTGCTCCAGTTAACTCAATGACTGCATCCAAATCCAAACCTGAAACCTGACAACAAAACTGAAAACTGCACATATGAACACCTAATACAACTAAAGAATTTATCCTTAAGGTTATAAGAGGAAATATATAGACCCATAGACCCTCAACAAGAAGGAAAAATGCAAGAAGGGTTCTCAAGGTTTCTCATTTAAGGGGGCAAAGTTGCATGTGTTTGAGTAGACCAACATCAACAAACTGGGAGCATTGCCAGCATTTGCCACAGGCCAAAAATTTCCTATCAAAATACATGCATCAGCTATTTCTGCTTCCTGCAGCAGCATCAGCCTGTCCTTTCTTTTTCCTCTCCTCAGGCCCAGAGGCCTCAAGAGAAAAGAACCTCAGCATAAACCTGGAAGGCACCAGCAATGTAAAACCTTGACTTTGACAAAAGAAAAGCAACAACTGACCTTTGACCTTTTGCAACAGCAAACACTCAACTCCTACACCTATCCTGGAAAACTGCTTGAATTACCTAACTTAAATAAGGTTTCTACTACACAGGCTAATGGCAGTACAACCCTTCCTAATCTTCCAAGATAGAGTTCCCATGAGAGTAAATCCTACATTTAATCTTCCATGGTATCAGAGTGTCTTCAAAAACCAGGCAGGCCCTTCCTACCTACACCTTCTTCAAATCCACAGAACCAGGGATAATCTGCTGCATACCTTGGATGTACATAGAAGAACTACGCTACTACCTGGAGCATACCAATGAAGAAAAACTGACCAGCTTCTTCAGGTATATGCAACAGGAAGGGAAGGAAAACAGTCTCCAAAGACTAGAAAAAATGCAATGGAAGAAATATTCATAGAGGATGTTCCTCCCATACAACAAAAGGCATTCCACAGAACATAAGGCCCTCACAGCACACACTACCACATTCTACAGACAGCTCACAACTACATTATAGAGGCTACAACTATACTACCACTGCTACTTGGGATTATAACTTATATATTTAAGCAGCATAAGCAGATCTCTGGTCTTAACCTGTCTTTTTCTGCTGTTTGCTGCCACTACTAACTACTTCCTTTTCTACCATAATTGGCCCTTTGATGGCTGGCTTTCTACCCATGGCATGGGACCCATAATTACACCCTAATGATGAGGTATCTAGTAAGCCTTGTACCTAGTATAAAAGGATTGATTAATGCAGATGTCGAACAGGAGGACATCTGCCCACCCTTCCCTCTGTGGTACTCTAGGTAGTTTGCCCTCCTAGGTAGCTAGCTGGGGGAATTGTACCTATGGGGTATTTGTTGTATATGTGTATTTACATTTGTATTTTTTTATTTGTTTTTTACTTCTCCAAAAATTTGGCATTTATGTAAATTAAATGGGCATTAGCCATTAAGCATCTGAACTTCTATCTGGAGAAAACGGGTGCGGCTGGAAAACTGCTACCAATTTGCAGCAGACCCGACGAACGAAGTGCGTGAGACGAAGAGGAACCCAGACTTTGCGAGGCCAGACCCGACTTCCTGCTGTGATACGAACGCCCATTGTGTGGGAATGACAACCGAATCCTGGGACAGACACTGCATTTTGTGCTTCTACATGCAGACCCATATCTACGTGTGTGGTGCATTGTTTGGTAGACCTGGCTATTTTGTTCTGAAGCTGCTATCAATATCTGCTAGATGGTGCCTGTGCGATGGCTCTAGCGTCCTCCTCACTGTGGGACAGGTGGGCACACATGGACTACTCACTCTCATTTTCTGTCCTGGCATTCTCTTCTGGAACCTGGACTCTGTAACCCAACTCAGGTTGTCTAGGCTTGCTGTCATGGCTCCAACACTCGACAGTACAGAAACCATCTAACTCCTGAGAATTTCCATAGATTTTGGATTATCAGAAGTGGGATAGAGAAGATGCTTCTTTCTTCTCATAGACATTTGTCACATCATTTCTATCCACAAACTCTTGTGAGAAACTAGCACATACATTTTAACTTTTTCTACATAGACTGTTAATATAAGGAGGCTTCAACTGTTTGCTTAAGTAGCTTGTTGAAACACCTGGAAGTAAATCTCTGAAACCGAGCAAGTCATGAGCCTGAAACGGGTGTAAAGGCCACCTTTTAGGACTGTCTTAAACTATTTGCCTCTATCCCCCAACGTTGTGTGACACATGATAGGCTGTGGGAAACAGAAGAAGCTCCTTGAGCTTTAAGTTCTTCTGACTCATGCCGAGACAGACTGACTTTGCACAGAAATGTGCAAGTTGGGTATAGTTGCTACCACCACTGTTAAGGATGAGGGAGGGAAAAGCAGCAAAGTAAAATAGGATATGCTCTGGATGAGTCACTACTCAGGTACCCAGCAGTGGCCCCGTAACTGGATCTAGTGTTAGGAGATCAGGTCCATGCACCCAGTATATCAGTGAAAATGCTTGCAACTCCAACTCCAGGTGTCTGAGAAGCTAGGGTATGAATGCTGCCAGGTGAGGTTCTGGAGTCCTCAGTAGCAGCCAGATCTGAGATGTGGTGGAAGAAAGTCACCCTGTAGGAAAAAGTTCTAGATAGAATAACCAGCATATGGGGAATCTAGAAATATGATTTATATATTTTGTCCATGGACAGTATAGTGGCATAGTAAATAGTGTTGCCACTTGGCTGGGGTGCTTTCTGTGGTTTGTCTGCATGTCCACCCTTTATCCATATGGGTTTTCTCTGAGTGCACCTCTTTCCGTTCACCTCGCAAAGACTTGCAGTCAGTTAATCATTGATATCTGAAATAACTTTGTGTGCGTGTGTGTGTGTGTGTGTGTGTGTGTGTGTGTGTGTGTGTGTGTGCGCATGTGCGTGCATGCGTGTGTGTGTAAAACCTTGTGCCCAGTGATAGCTAGGATAGGCTATGGCATCGGAAAATGAACAGGTGACTGTGATACTTTATATATGTGTGTGTGCATATGGATAGCTAGATACAGATATACATGTACACACACAAACACATTTGCTTTCACTGTGATAACTTGAACTACTGGGCAAGTTGTATTTTATCAGTTTCATTATCTGAAGAAAATGTAACCCAACACTAAAACAAATATACCTGAAATACATTTATAGAAAAGACCAACACCTCCTTATCACACACCACCACAATCTCTTACTTAATAGACTCCCGAGGAACTCTGCAGTGGGGAAAAATGAATATCCCCATTAACAACACACAGACATTTTACACAAACTACAAAATCACTTTGAGCAATATGTGTTCAAGTCTTTGATCTACTGCCTAGTATGATAAAGAAAACGTAATCAAAAGATCACTAAAAGAACTGGAAAACCTCTCTCTCTTTCTTTCTCTAAATGTGTGTGTGTGTGTGTGTGTGTGTGTGTGTGTGTGTGTGTGTGTGTGTGTCTATACACACACACACACACACACACACACACACACATGCACATGTACATTATGTGTACTTATACACACACAATTTCATTATCTATGATCCAACTTACTTAATGTTGAATGTAAAACAGCATCATTAAAAAGTTTGAACATGCATAATATCAAATGCTGTGCAAACAACACTAGCTTCCTATTTGTCTGAATAGCAGCAATGTTATGGGAAGGTTTTTTTAAGGTAAGGTTAGTGTTGGAGGCAGGTGTAGAGATAGGGTTAGCATGCGTTACTAAGGTGGTGCAAAGAGGCCCCAGGAGAGGACTAAAGAGGAATGGTCTGCTCACCTCTCTGAGTTTAAGGAGCCTATCATGGGCTGTGCTTGCCATTAATGAATCTTCAGTGGAGACCAAGAATTGGAGCATTCTGCTTAAGATGGGTGGCAGAGGGGCTGCATCTTTTGCAGTCATGGGTAATATGTCCATGCTGCGTTCATTGTATATGTCCCTAATGTATTACATAAGGCCCCAGGAGAAGTAAGGACAGGCACTTCGAAAAAATCCCCCAACAGCTGCCTTAGGTGACAGCTGTGCTGTGATCATCTCTCCTTCAGTAAAAAATAAATAGGAGGAGTCAAAGTAGTTTGACAGATGGCCAGTAGGCATGCGGGGGATCTATCTCTTAAGGTTTGGAGGTGTATGGTTAGAAGATGTTGCCACCTTCTATCATTCCAAGTGAAAGGTACTACACTTACGGAAGAAGAGCTAAAGGCAGAATATGCAAGATGGAAGCATCAGGTTAAAAGAAATCCAGAATAAGTCAAGGACCTGAGGGTCCTCCAAGATGGCTGCACACTGATTAACATGTTGATATGTGCTCTCTCAGTGTGAAAATTGAAACTCAGAAATAAAAGCTATAATATGAATCTGGGTAAAATTCATCTACTAGTCAGTAACAGGCTGGGCAACAGGATGGAAGACATTTAGATAAAGTAATAGAAAATCAACCAGAAAACGAGAAGAAAAAAAAAACTGACTGGAAAGAGACTTGCAGCTGTTCAGCAAAAAAGCGATTCAGGTTGCAGTTTTGGTAACAAGAGCTGACTTCAAATAATTTAGAGGAAAAACAAATCAAATACACTAGAGGTGTTTAACGTAAATGAAACAGTGCAATAATATACAATATCAAATAAAAGAAACACTGCAATAATATAGAATATCAAATATCAAAATGACTGGAAAAAATTGAGGATATAACAAGCTAGTCAGATGAACTGATACAACTGCAAAAATCAGAGGCTGAAACAAAAAAGAAAAGCTGGCTGAACATGAAGCTTCTCAAGAAAAGCCATTTCAAAAACAAGTGGAGTTAAAAGACAGAGCACACAGAGAAAATTTGAGATTTTCTGCTGTACTAGAGAAACTGGAATGAGAAGACTGCATTAATTGTCTGAAAGTGCAGATAACCAACTGGATTGGTGTTCCACAGCAGGGTTTGTTAACTGAAAGGGTACGTCATGTGTATGTTCCAAATTCTGCCACGGAAAAGCAGCCATGACCTATATTAGGATGCAATCATACCAACAGAAAGAATTCCTCCTGAGAAAATTGTGAAAGAAGGGAAAAGTATTAGAAATAGGGGACAGCAGAGTGTTTACAGAATATGATTATTTACTGTACACCAGGTAGCAGAGAAGCAAGTTTAATCCAACAATCAGGGATTGCTGAAAGGCTGGTGTAAGATTCAAGTTGTATCCAATGTTCTTCAGAATGTTTTTTATTTCCCTGCTGGATGAAAGGAATTTTTGGATACAGAACAGGCTAAGGAGGAAATAAAGTTTAGCCAACAAAGGGTGAGCCAGAAAGCAGAAGGGATGTCTGCTTCTCATTCCTCTGACAGTAACAAGTCATGTAGAGAGACTCAACAAGTGAAACCTTTTCCACGGATCCAAAGAAAAATGCTTGAACAACCAAAGAAAAATACTTTAGTTGACCAGAAGAATCACAAATGCCATAACTTGAATCAGGGACTTCTGTTAGGAGAAGTTGAGGATCAGAAAGAAGACATGCAACATTGTGAAATTAATGAATACATGACAGACTATAAAGCATCAATTCCATTTGATCTAGAAAATGACGTGGGAAATGTGGATTTGCAAAAAGTGAAAAAGACTGGAATTTTGTTGACTGTTAAACTGGTGGGTAAACTGTAAAACATATACCACACTTTCTCATTAATGTTTAGTTAGAAGAGCATTGAAGGGACTAAAGAAACAACTGTAAGTAAAGCATTTTTTGTTCTTCCTAATATTTGTATAAAAATCTAATAGTATAAATTACGTTATATCATAAAGCAGGTTGGTATAGTGTGCAGTCAGGGGTACTTTACATGTTAGTTTGGGAGAGTCTTATCTGTGTCTGCTGTGTATCTTAAATATATTTAAGCAAAAATACTTTAATTGTGAGGTATCCAGGCTTTACACAAAGGTTGAAAAAAGGAATGGTAAAATTAGTGTAATGCAATCTTGGACTGCTGTGGTGGGGGATGTAAAAAGGCATTGATCACATATGTAGAATTAAGATAATTTTCCCATTTTTGCAGAGGTAGATATGTAGAATAATGTCTACAGTTTGAGTTATAGATTTTTTCTTGAAAATAGTCTTAAAAAATAAGAAAACGATGAAAGGTATGGGAAATGGCATCTCTTTTTTGTATTTCTCATTAACCATTTTTCCATTAGCAAAGCTTTTCAGTGGAAGACAAGTAGTTTAGAGATGCAATCAATTAATCATGAGAGGGCAGGAAAGTTGTTCCAGGTAAAATTTACAAAAATTCTTTTACACATCTGCAAATACAGTAGCTGTATTTTTTCATTACCATCTTAAGATGGGAAATCTGCATGTGCAAGCAATTAACCATGCCAGGTCTAAACACTGCTGAGTGAATAATACAAGACACAATGTAATTAATATTTAAGGATACATTGACAAGCAGTCCAGTGAGATATGAATGAAATTTGAAACTGTGGGAAGTGAACTAATACTTACTATTTTAATAGCTTTAATTTAACAGTGTACAGTGTAGTTTATTTATTTAAAGGTTGCCAGTGCACTTTTTCTTAGGGCTGAACATTTAATGATTATTGAAAGCATGCAAGCTCTTTTTCACATCTGGGAGGGGAAAAGAGATAAGAAAAATAACAGATAATTAGTGTAAGTGGGACCCCAAGCTGTAGCATGCACTTTAGTATGAGTAACTCTTAATTTTAGATTTAATAATGCTTGTGGGAGCAATTGTTATTCTGAAGCAACTCTTCCTATGGGGGGGGGGGGGATAAACGTCATTTGTTGTAAATGTACATAGTTTTGTGTGTTTGTTCCAAGTTAAAAATGAATGTGGGTTCTGAAAGTTGTTGTTGTTTGTCTTTTCGGCTTTTCCCGGTTAGGGGTCCCCACAGCGGAACTCCGGTCCGCTAATTATTGACAGTCGATTTTTATGGTGCTGAGTTGCCAGCCCGATACCCAACCTTCAGCGAAGGCATGCCCATTCACGCATGTCTTTCGGATACCACTCGACCGTGGGGGGAGACATGCAGACTCCATACAGAAGGCACTCTAGCCGAGAATCGAACAGGAGAACCTCTTGCTGTGAGGCAACAACGCTTCCGCTGTGCCACCGCGGATGTTCTGAAAGTGGTATTTGCTTATTGTGTCAGTGTTTTCATTGAAGCAAAATGTCTTGAAAAATGTAACATAGGTTCAAATGGAGATCAGAGGCAACTAAACAAGAGAGCAGCCTGCCAAATATTAATGTGTGCATGTAAACTCAAAGTTGGAAATATACCTTTAAAAGAACCGTCACATATAATAGGTGGGAGTAATAGCTTTCTATCAGAATGGTTACATGTTATCATGGAGTGTAAATGGCCTTACAGGTGTAGACCAAAAGCAAAGAGTACTGAATTATATGAAAAAGTGTAGCAAGCAAATAGTAATGTTACATGAACCGCATGTGGATAGAAGTGAGCATGTACATTTCTCAAAGAAAGGATTTCATGGTGGACATTCAGTAGAACATCAGAGAGAAAGGAAAAGGGGATTAAAATAATGATTGCTAGGAGGAATCACCCGTGAGAGAAGAGGGAAAACCTCAGTAGTAGATTTGTGGTAGTAATGGGTTATTGGCATGGGAAGAGAATCACACTGACAATACATTTATTTTCTGCCTAAAACTGCTATTATGAAGCATGAGAGAATTTAGGGAGAAATTATACATTTTCAGCAAGGAATATTTATGGATAGGGACTAGAACCTGATTTGTAATAGAGAGGATGTATCAGGATGAAACAGAAGGGAAGGTATAACTGAAGAAATACATGAAAAGGTGAATTCAGTAGTAGGAGCCTAAACAGCATTTACATATTATTCCTCAAGGTAAAATAACTGGACTAGACTGCATATAAATTATATTTCACACAAACATGTATATTTAGTAGAAAGCTGTGAAAAGCATCTAGTAATTGTTTCAGATCCTGCACAAATAAAAACTAAGATAATGATGAAGGGTAATCGAGTAAAACATGTCACACTAACACTTCAATTCATTAAAGACAGAAGAGTATAAGTAATGGATAGTGGAAATAATATGAGAGTTCTTAAAGAAGACAGAAATGTCTGCAGAATGGATAACTACTGAGTGGTACAAAATGAAAATTGCTTTTAAAACATGGTAGAAATAAAAGAAATAAACATGGAAAAAAATAGTAGGAATTACTTAAAACGAGTTAAAGAAGATTAAACTATTTGAAATAAGGGAAATCTCTTAGAACAAGAAGAGGAGTAACCGCGAAGTACTAAAGGTAAAATAAGGGCTTACTTGGGATAATAAGTATGAATTTAGAAAGGTTGCTGTTAAGCAACTATTTCTGATAACGATTCTAGAACACAGAATATTTTAATACAACAAAAAGTGGAACAAGTTGTTGCCAAACTAGAGAGTCTTTAACAAGAAAACTAACCAGAGGTCTTATAAAAGTATTACAGATACCTTGAAAATTTTGTAAAAAAATATATATATTAAACCAGAGGAATGTAGAAATGAACAAAAGGCACTAATGGAAATGTTTATTAAGATTTAATTATGCCAAGGCAGATGAGGCTTGACAACTAATAGATGTTATTCGTGTTTCACTGTTGCAGTCATCACATTTGGGTTATCTGCCTGCAGGTAGCCCTCAGCCGGCCTGAATACCAGAGTTTTCAGATTCCTGCATTGGATGCTGTCTCTTCTTCCATGACGTCAGGTCATCAGGGGTATAAAACATGCAGCCAATGCCATTATATCAGTCTTTCGTGCAGTGCGGTGCCTGAAGCAGAAGCAGTGTGCAAGTGCCGGTCAGCTGACTCCTGAAATTTTCGTTTCCGAGTTTCAGATCCGAAGTCTTCAAAAAAGATAAGTACCCTATTGGGGATCCTTTTTTTTGCTCCAACCGATGTCAGTAAAAGTTAATAATTGTCTTACCTCTGGAAAGCAAATACCTCATAGAGATTTTTATTCGTACTGCATCCCCTGTTTAGGCCCAGACCACAATGTCCCTCGCTGTCGGTTTTGTGCCTTGTTCAACCCCCAAACTATTCATCATTGGGCTATCTTTGCAGTAAATTACTTTCATACTCGGTATCAGTACTCAGAAATGGCTTTGTTAAGCCATCCATCTACCGATCTTCTGACAAAATGTAAGGATAAAGACAGACACAGACCACATAGGTCCAAAACTGCCGACGACGCTTCCGTTAAGCTAGTCGCCAGTGCACCGGTACTCAGTGAGGTGCTTTCACAGCCCCTGATACCCACTGCTTTGGATTCACAGGCCTCTACTGAGACCCATTTGGAGTCCGGTATGCCACAAGATGTGCTTATTCGACTATGGAACCTGCGGATGTCTCTATCTTGGATGGGTCCGGAGCCGCTGTGCAGGCACCAGCTTCTGAGGGTGTATTCAAGCCTGCAGACTTGCATTTTAAACCAATGCCATTGTCTTCATCCAGGCCTAAAACTCGCACCACGTCTAGAAAACTGGCAACCAAACCACAGGCTCAGGCCAATATGCCTAAAAAAAAATGCTTAGAATGGCTGAAGACCTTATTACCTTAATTAGGGGAAGCCAGCCTTCCCCCTCTAAGAGACCTAGAACTGATTTTCCTTCTGATTCTTCTGATCAGGAATCTGATATTTCTGCTTCTTTTGATTACCAGAATTTGCCCTTATCTACCTATGAGGATTCTGATGCAGGGGATTCCATTCCCTCTGCTTCCCCCTCCAGAAGATTTTTCTTTCGGTAAAACCTTGCAAACTCTTAGGGAGCATTTCCGCTGGGAAAGCCAGGATTACTCTGACTCCAAAAAAAGACTTGGGGAATTCTTACTCCTTCCTCAACACAGGTCTTTAGCTGTCCCTCCTGTTCTGGACATTGTAGATGATGCTTTCTTGGAATCTAGCCTTTCCCCACTTCACCTCCAGCTCCCAGAAAACCTGACAGGTATTACAGAGTACCTGACTCTCACAAGTTCCTCTTCAAGAATCCTACTGCGGATCCAGAGACCATTTCCCAAGAACCAAAAGGCATTAAGGCTACTGCTGCCAAAAATCCTACCCCTTCTGATAGAGATTCTAGAGCCTTAGACAGATGGGGTAAGAAGGTATACACTTCTGCTACTTTGGCCATTAGGGCTTTAAATTGCAAGTTTCATATGCTAAAGAATCAGCAGCATATTATGGGACTACTTAAACAGAAAATGATGTTGATTCCTGACTGTGCTGAACACAAAGAATTACAGGATTTAATGCATTCTGCAGAACAAGTTGGAGAACATACTTTGCAATGTGGTTTTGATGCTTTAGAAGCTTCTTGCAGGGCTACTGTCACTGGGTCTGTACTTAGAAGGCATGCTTAGCTTAAGGAGCAAAACTTGCCAGATCATGTTAAAGCTAAATTACTGGATGCTCCCTTAAACCAAGACCGCCTTTTTGTCAACAAAGCAGAAGAAGTCCTCAAAAGGATGGAGGAAAAAGCTAAATCTATGTAAACTGTTAAAAGATTTCCTACAAGTACAGCCTCCCAGATTTAGTAGGCATTGGCCTTCAAAGAACTGGCCCTTTCCAGTCTCTAACAGGCCTTCTCAGTCCAAACCCAGGAACAGCAGACCACCTAGGTTACAGTCTCAGGCTGCACACAGACCTAAGCAGTGGGGGCTCCCACTTCCAAAGCAGGGAGTAGTAGGCCACCCCCTATGGAAAAATGGCACAGTGACTCAACCTTAACCCTTCCAAGCTCTGCTCAACTGCCTGCTCCCTTAGGAGGAAAGCTCGCCCTGCATGCAAAAAACTGGGAACTCATTACCCAGGACAAATGGGTTTTGAAAATAGTTTCCCAAGGATACAGATTCCACTTCCACACCCTACCAAGCCCAAACGGTTGGCCAGACCTACCCCCAAATCAGTGGGCGGAGGCCCAACAGCAGGTTCTCTCTCTTCTATCAGGGCTATTCAACCTGTCCCAGCAGAACAAAGGGGACAAGGTTTTTATTCAAGACTTTTCCTGGTACCCAGAAAAGACAGCTGCTGGTGTCCTATTCTGGACTTCTCTAGTCTAAACACATTTCTGGTAATTCCAAAATTCAAAATGCAAACACTTCAACAGCTTCTTCCTATGCTAGGCAAAGATGCCTGGCTGGCAACCTTAGACTTTAAGGAAGCTTACCTGTACATTCCAATAAGGGAATCTTGCAGGAAATACCTACGCTTCAGGGCAGGCTCCATGCACTATCAGTTCTCTGCACTTACCTTTGGCTTATCTACTGCACCCAGGGTATTCACAAAGTGTCTAGCTCCAGCCATTGCATTTTGCAGGCAGAGAAATATTCAAATATATCCATACTTGGATGATTGTCTGATTCAGGAAGAAAGCCAGGACTTGCTATTACATCTGGCATTCGTAAAAAAACTTCTAATCTCACTGGGGTACACCATAAATGAAAAGAAATCTCACCTAGTACCCTGCCAACAGATTGTATTCCTTGGAGCAAGCTTGAATACAACTTCCCAGATGGCTTTCCTCACTCCAGAGAAACAAGTTTATTTGACAACCTACTTCAAACTATTGGGCACAAAACCCCAGGTATCTGCAAGGAAGATTCTGCAAGCCCTGGGGTTCATAGCCCCTTGCTTTCTACTAATTCCATATGCAAGACTGCATATGAGGAAACTACAGTGGTATCTAAAAGCCTATGGTGTCAACATTCTCAGGACCTGGAATCAATGATTCCTATCATCCCTTGTATAAAGACAGAGTTCCTTTGGTGGGCAGAGGCCTACTACCACAACAAGGGGTTCTCTTTCACTCTACTCCCTGCCGCCCAAACCCTAACAACAGTCACATCAGAATATGCATGGTGGGCTCACTTGGCAGGGCAGTGCATTCAGGGCAAATGGAACCCGAGACAGATGCACCTGCATATCAATCAAAAAGAAATGTTAGCTGTACAGAATTCCCTGACAGCCTTCAAAGACCACATTCTTCCAGGACAACTATTGGTAAAGACAGACAACATCACAGTTATGTGGTACATAAACAAGCAGGGGGAATCCTCTTGTACCCTCTCTGCAGACTAGCCATGGCTCTGTGGAACACAGCCTTGAGCTACCAAGTGCACCTACAAGCTCATTTCCTGCCAGGCAAGCTAAATTCACTGGCAGACGACTTAAGCAAAAATCTCATGGACCCACACGAATGGAAACTAGAACCAGAAATATACAACCTCTTGAGGAACAAATGGGGGACTCCAGAGGTAGACCTGTTTGCCTCCCCTCAGAACTACCAATTGGACAAATTCTGCATAAGGACTCCCCACAGTCAAGCTTGGAAAGTGGATGCCCTGTCCTTTACCTGGGAAAGCCTCTTGGTTTATGCCTTTCCCCCTCTGCCTCTCCTCTTGAAGGTTCTGCTAAAGATGAAACAGGACAAGCCAAGGACAATACTGATTGCACCAGACTGGCCACGTCAGCACTGGTACCCCCTCTTGCGCAGTATGATACTGCTGGAACCATGGCACCTGCCTCAGACCCCTCCCCTGCTGTCCCAGCAGGTGGGCAAGATTCTGCACCCTTAGCTTCAAACCCTGAACCTTGCAGCCTGGCTAATTCCTTGACCTCTTCAATAGCATCCCTCAGTAAGCAGGTGTTAGATGTCATTCTGGAGACAAGGAGGCCTAGTACTAGAAAATCCTGTGCTGAAAAGTGGAAAAGATACTGTTCCTGGAGCCAGACTCAGGGGATGGGCACAACGGCGCCCAGCTTATCTCATATTCTTCAGTACTTAACAGAAATGCTCCACAAGGGCCTATCCTTCTCGTCAATTAAAATTCATGCCTCTGCCATTTCTGCACATTATAATACTGAGCCACCCCTCTTCTCTCACCCCCTGCTAAAACTATTCCTTAGAGGGGCCAAAAATTTAGGACCCCCCCAGGAGACCACCCACTCCAGCCTGGGACCTTAACTTTGTATTGGAAAAGCCCCCCCCCCTTTGAGCCAGCTGCAACAGCAGAGTTGAAATTCCTTTCTTGGAAAACTGCCTTCCTTCTAGCCATCACTTCAGCAAGAAGAGTGTCTGAATTACAGGCCCTCGTGTAGTGGAGCCCTTCATTATCTTCCATGCAGACAGGGTTTCCCTCAGGACCAATCTTTCCTTTATGCCCAAGGTGGTGTCTAGTGTGGCCATAAATCAGCCCATTCATTTGCCTACTTTTTTCCCTAATCCACAAAACAAAGGGGAATAGATACTACACTCTCTGGACGTGTACAAACAACTTAGATTTTATTTGGACAGGACTAAGCCTCACAGAAAATCTGAACAGCTGCTAGTTGGCTTTGCTGCAGGGACAGAGGGGAAGGCCACTTCAAAGCAAATAATTTCCAAATGGATAGCCCATTGCATTAATTTCTGCTACAAGCACCATGGAAAACCTACCCCACAGGGGATAAGATCACATTCAACCAGGGCTGCATCTACCTCTGTGGCCTGTCTCAGAGGCGTCCCTACCAGGGACATCCTAGAAGCTGTTACCTGGAGCTCTGTACATACTTTCACCAAGCATTACCACATACCTATTTTTTCTAAATCCAGAGCTGGTTTTGCCACTGCAGTCTTGCAGGGCTTAATAGCTGGCCCTAATGCTCTCTAACTTCCTTCTCCCTTCCTTAGCTTTGGGAATCAACCCAAATGTGATGACTGCAACAGTGAAACATGAAGAACATAGTACAGTTGTGTACACTTGCCATCAATGTAAATGTTCAAGTGTATTCACTGTTGCAGTCCTGTTACCCTCCCTCCAGTCCCCTGACTTCTCTTGGCTCTACCATTCCTTCTTGTTTGGTACATTTAAGTTTTTTTGGTGTATTTGCTTTTTGATGGAGGTGTACCATAACATATAATTGCTTCCCATTGTGGGGGCACCTGACATCTGAGGCAAGAAAAACTGATGTAATGGCATTGGCTGCATGTTTTATACCCCTGACGACCTGACATCATGGAAGAAGAGACAGCATCTGACACAGGAATCCAAAGACTCTGGTATTCAGACTGGCTGAGGGCTACCTGCAGGCAGATAACCCAAATGAGATGACTGCAAAAGTGAATACCCTCAAACATCTACATTTATGGCAAGTGCACACAACTGTTCTTTATGATAGGAGGAAAAGAGATAAAAACAGTTATGTATAATAGAAATCAGCAGGGAAGTCTCCAGGAACAGCTATTATTTCAGTGGAAGTTTGTAGGGAAGACCGTGATAAAGTTATATTTGAAGGTGTGTGTGTGTGTGTGTGTGTGTGTGTGTGTGTGTGTGTGTGTGTGTGTGTGTGTGTCTGTGTGTGTCTGTGTGTGTGTGTGTGTGTGTGTGTGTGTGTGTGTTTGTGCGCGCGTGTGCGTGTGTGTTGGGGGATGGATGCAAACATCCTCCATATTACACAAGTTGTGTAATATAGTTATTCAGAAAGGCTTGTGCTCCTCAGCTTCTGTGAAGGGTGCACCCAGTCACTTCAGTAGGGAACGCTTGTACTATAATTGAGCAGATCATAGCTACACAGCTCAGCACTACTCAGCTACAACTTTCTCAGCGATGTTCTTACCTGCAGCTGCTCAACGTGCATGGTAAATCACAGCTATTTCTAGAAGGGATTCAGAGGCATGCTAATTAGGCACATTTCCAAACTGCATTACAGCCAAGCAGAGAAACTTTGCTAGACTAAGCACAGCATGGAGCTCATTCCCAAGTGTTTATGAATATTGCCCTGCATGTACTGAATGTCCTTGGATGTCTTTGTAGTGTCCATATACAGCCTCCTGTCATAGTTGAGCCAAATATCATAACAAGTTACTATAGCCAGATTATAAATCATGTTCTTATTGAACCACTGTGAAATAGTTAATGTCATAACATTAGCAGTAACTGTATCCAACAGTGCTACAACACTGAACCAAATAAACATCTTTTGTATCAAAGTATACCTTCAGTATATCCTGAAGCATAGCTAAGGTTGAGTGAAGGGGCACAAGGTGTCAAGGAGTACAATCATCAGATTTGTTTTTTTTTTCTTCTTAGTTTAATGCTCCTAGTCCTCATTGTAAATGTGAGGGCAGAGAAAAGAAATGGAGGGCTTTAAGACTTGGCACACTCAAACATTTATTTATTTATTTTTTAACATGAGGGCGTTTTGGACATGAGGGGATAAGGAAGTGTGCCAGCTTGGACAACAGACTTTTTTTAAATTGCTGTCGCTCAGAATATAAGTGCGTGACAGGGTAGGGGTTGTGGAACTGGCACTTCTCCTCATAGCCAGAAGCGCCAGAGTAGAGGGTGATGAGGCAGCAGGGATCTGGTTTGGACTGAGAGAGTTAGAATTTTTTTTTTTTTTGCTTGCTTGCTGCTGAAATGAATAGCTGGACAGTCTGGGCGCCATATTGAATACTATCCCTGGGTGCTAGAGGAGCCAGCAATGCTTTTGAATATTCCTAATTATACAATGACTGCACATTACTCTTCAAAAGTCTGCATGTTGATTGGACAGCTCAATGAGCGTGCTCATTGTAAATCAAGCATATACCAATAGAAAAAAGTCTGGCCACTGAAATATCCCATTGAATGACCAGACTTTCTATTGGTATATGCGGAGAGACAGAGCAAAATACGAGAAACATCAGTTACATTTTGCAAAACCGTACAATCTGAAACATACCTGATTTTCTTTGCATTTCTGCGCTGTCCCTCAAAAAATCATGGCAGTTAAAAAAACAAACAAAAAAAAAAATACAAAAAACAGCAATAGAAATTTTCTCTTCTCTGTTGCTTCTCCTGCATTGTACTTATGCACTGTGCAAGCGTGGGGAATGTAAGTCCCATATGAATGTGCAATACTTCAGTAAGCATCGAAAAACAGGGAGGAGCACTACAGTGCCATTATACAATAACATTATTTAAAAAAGGTAAATAATTTCTTTCTTTAATAATGTCATTGTATAAAAACAATAATCCATGACTGAGTGTGGGTATATCTGGATTTACCCACTGTTGGCTTTGAGTACTTAGGTTTAGTCCTCCTGATCAAACCACACCAACTGTGGGTAAATCCTGATATACCCAAACCCAGACATGGATTATTGCTTAACTGTGACCTACATAGGTGTGTATCTTGGCCAGAGTGTTATGTAAGTAGGCATCCTTCTTACAGTTCAGTGTTAACCTTATACAGTTTCTATGTCGGAATACTTGGGTAACAAAAACAGTACTCAATATTAGTCTTTTAATGTTGGTAAAACAAACTGTGAGCTATGTACTTGTTCAACTTGAATGAAAAACTGCTATAAATCCTTTTACAGTACCTGCAATAACCTTTCCTTCCTCATAAAAGAAAATTCTTGGTGGCACAGATTTAGTATCAGAAAGATCAGAAATCCATAGATAAAACAAAACAAGTATGGTCAGATTTCAGAATAAACTAAAGGTAAGTATTACCTTAATCCATCTTGTACAGAAGATCACCTGATCTCTTACAGATGATGTAAGATATCAGGTTTAATGACATTTTAATCCATAAATCCTGAAATGTTTTGAATGAAGGAGAAATTCTCATTGTGAAATGGATTGTTTTGCCCTTAACATATGAAGGAGTTTCCTGTGGAACACCTCTTTCACAAGCAAGTTATAATTATTCATGTGTTGCTATTGTTTTATTTTAGTAGGTATATACTTACTGGGCACAACAATAACCAACTTCCTATACCTGCCTCTGAGAGTGAATAAGTACCACTAGAATCCGATGGGGACACAGTCTTCCTTTTATGGATTCATGTGTTTACAGGACTTGACTTCTGCAAAGACCCAACTCATGCTTTGGTCAAGAAAGAAGCAAATACTTTTGCCTTTTTAATTTTTGTAGCTTGTTTGCATTTAGAAGCAAACACTTTTGCCTTCTTACTTTTTGTAGCTTGTTTGCATTTTGTACAAAACTCAATCTTGACCCAAATTAAAAACAGAGTGTGGAGATCATTTGGGCTCTCAGGCTACCACAGTTGCATTTGTTGATCAAAATATGAGAGAGTTGAAATGTACTAAAAACAATGCACTTAAAAGCCACTTTTAGGAAAGAGGTGTAATGCACAACAGAACATTTCTTCTAGCAGCAACAGTAGGCAATGTTCAGGAAAGTGAGAAGACAGCAAAGTGGAGAATCTGGAGTGTAGAAGGGGGCCTCATCATAACTACCTAGCCAGCACATAACACGAGCTGGTGCCTCTCTGGGAGTATGGCACTGCTTTAAAAAGTTCTAGGCAGAGAAATATACAAATGAGGTACTTAAAACCCAAATTCTGTAATTTACTGTTGTAGAGACACTCCCAAAGAAGGTTCAATGGATTTGAATGAGTAGAGGATGAAAGGACAGGTAGCGAAAACATGATATAGGTATAAAAGACACTAGCAAGTAAATGCCGTGGGAGTACATCACATAGGGAAGTTAGGACATGAATGAGGGAGCATGGCCTGCAGATCAAGAAAAAAAAAGTTTAATCTTGATATAAAAAAGTAGTTTTTCACAAGGTAAATGGAACTGATTAGTAGAATGGTCAGTAACAGCTAATACAAGATGCGTGGGATTCGCGGGTGGATGGGATATGAGGCCAGTTATCTTAACGGGCTATGACACTCAAAGCAGACTAGATCATTTTTACATAAACTAGTTGGCAGAAGCATATAATCTATCTTTTTCAATATCTTTAGAAGGTGTACTTCACATTGTGTTGAATATTTTTTTTTCTCCTGCCATTTAAACAGCATTACTTTTGTTTGGAATTGCAAACTTCATCATAGTGATGGGCAGCAATGCCCAGCACTTGAAACACATTATATATGACTTTTCAGAATTGACAGTTATCATTAAGGATAAATAAATAACAACAGCTTGTACTAATATTTCAACAGTAAATCGATTTAAACTACATCTGAAGGAATCCAAGTTCTGTGCATTTATTTTGTATGGTGCAGGATTTCTTTAAAGTTAAATACTAGCAGATAGTAATTGTGGAAATTTATTGCAGTAATTAAAAAGACAATAATGTGTCCTGCATCTGTAGCTTAAAGAAAATGAACTAATTTTGAAAGACGTGACTAACTTCACCTTTGTTTTTCTCTCTAGCACAGGCTCTGGCTGCTGTTAAATTCCATGGGGCAACATTCTGACTTTTATTATGAAGACTTTTTTCAAAAGATGTTTATTTTTAT
Source organism: Protopterus annectens (assembly GCF_019279795.1). Taxonomy (NCBI): domain Eukaryota; kingdom Metazoa; phylum Chordata; order Ceratodontiformes; family Protopteridae; genus Protopterus; species Protopterus annectens. The sequence goes on along the minus strand of NC_056739.1, from coordinate 394,220,153 downwards.
GTACAAAACTGGCTATCTTGAGGACTCTGATACAGAGAATGAAGGCCAGGAAGACAGACCACTAAAGGCCTTGTGACTTGGAGAGTGGTGACTTCATAAAAGCCGTTTGTATAGGGTGCACCGGAACATTCATATTCTCAGTCACCATCTCTTCAGAAGTGGGTCACTGCTTTGCCCTTTGTAAATATTCTCTGTGTGCTCTCTGCTAAGCAGACTTTGATGTGAAGTTGAAAGTTATCAGCATTCCTCCTACAGGGATAAAAAAGAAACAGAACTTATTTTTATGCAAGGCTGAATAACAGGAGGAAGAAATATTATGAACTATATACCCTGAAGGAAATTGTGAGCCTTTTATAGCTGTTGATTAATACTGACTGGATATGTATATTTAAACCACAGTAATATGTTTATTGCGGTTCGGTAGCAGGGGGACAGCAATTTAACCCAGCTGTTTTGGAATGTAATCCTGTCTGTGCTAGTCATACCACAGTGGATTCATTCTGCTACTTGTAAATCTTGAGAAAGGAAAATCTGTTACGGAGTGTCTCTATTTTTATGCTATCTCAGACAGTTTATGTTGTGCAATATGTCTGCTTTTGACAATGATGTATGCTTATAAGGCTGTCAAATAACAAAACTAGTATCCAGGCACAGGTGTTTACTGTTAACAGAGAAGGGCAAAGTCTAAAATGCCAACAAATGTTTAATTCACTGTCTGTATACCTCGTGAATAGGCTGAAGGTTTGAATCTGCAGTGCACAGATTCTGTCCTATGCAGGTGGGTCATGAGGGTAAACGTTCTGGGAAATGTTAATGTTTCACAAAAAGTGAAGACCTGTACAATCAAAATGGCATCTAGATTCATATTTGAATACAAAATATCCTCCCATCTCCTTGCTACTGTCTGTTTAGAGTAAGACACGCAATGGATGTGGGTGTAACTCCTCTTTTCATTAATGGGGTGTGTTTACAGTTTGTGTCCATTTGCAAGAAACTAAGAAAAGCCCTATGGTCAGTGCCCTTCCTTGAAGAAGCACAATACTGTTGAAGACAAATTTTCATAAAAATTGTTCTTGTCTCTCAAAAATTTCAAGGTAAACCCTGCTTCTGGCACAAGGAGGTGGACCGGTGCCTTCAGAGTATGTGCAGTATGTGAAGAGTTCAAGGGCCACCCACAGACTATCACAAAGTTAGTGAAGGAGAGAAACAAACTACAAGACCTTTCTTTACACACAGACATGATTGTACATTAGCTCACATTTGAGGCACTGCCCAGTTAACACTCATGAGACCATCACTTGCTGTCCTAGAAAAAAATATTTCACTCTCCTGAATGTTACCTATTCCAGAAAAAGCACACCCATGTTATATAGACATATATAATATATATTATATATATGTATGTATACTGAATGTGTATTGCTTGTTTACCTATGTATATATTACCTGACACTATGTGTGTAAAATATACCTAGCGGAAATCACTGAGGTATTAAAGTGCTGGGTATATTTCTGGCACAGATTTATTAAATGCCATTTGCTGGCAAATGTATTTTATTTTTATTTTTAAACATGTAGAATATTTAGAGGGAATACTATCACCAGGATGATCTGGATATTTTCCTTCATAAATTGTATCCATTTTTTTAGGGTGCCCTTTGACATGGAGTGGAAAAGCTTTTAAAATTTAGAATAAAAAATACATTTCAGAACACTGGAACCTCACAAAAAGTGTGATTGTAACGCTATTAAACTCTTCTTAGTTCTCTTCTAATCGTTTAATCATCTAATCATAATCCCACTCATTTTTAAATCAAAAGTAATTTCCAGGGTCCTTTACAAACACCATTGTAATAAGAATGGCACGGGAAAGGATGGGTGATGGGAAGTAGTGCTGCCATCACAACACCAAGCAGAGGGACAAGTCTGTTTGTTTTACTGTTTTTTTTTTTTTTTTTTATGTTATGAAGACCATTGCCCCCCATGAAGGTACTGCATTGTATTTGGATGGTCATCCTTAAAGGAACTTCTCATATCCACAAATATTGGGAATCAAATGCTCTTCACCATGTTTTGGTGGTTGGGTATGACAGAATGCTGCTGACTTCTCTAAGATGACTAAGATTACTACCTTAGTTTAAAGTTCAAGATTTTTTAAAAAACAGAGTAAAGTAAATGTGAAATAAAATCTGGGGTTACTCAAGATCTCAGATGTGGAGGAAAAGCTTGCAAGTTGATACAGACTGGAGCAATGTTTGTTTTTTCAACAGCGAAAGTATATTACTGAAGCTGGTTCCAAAGCAGAGAAGTACTAAACAGTGCAAACTAGTATAAGTTCAGCATGTGGCAAAAATCAAAGAAAAACAATTGCTCTGAAAGTATCATGGTTTAAACGCATATCAGGAATTATGTCATAAATGTAATGGCATCGGCTATAATAGTTTCCATCACTTTCTAGGGAAAGTAGATTTTTCCTGATGAATCAGTAGACAATGTTTATGAACTATCTACTTCTTTCAGTCATGAATGACTTGCTCTTTCCAACTATTACACATACTTTCTCTATATGGCTTTTTTCAATAGCTGTAGTCAAGGCTAGAAACACAAGTTAGAGAACTGAGGTATTACAGTTTCTCTTATACGAAAGGATAAGTTACTCATCACTCTTTATGACAGATACTGTCGCAAGATATGGAATAGTAAGTTACAACATTTGTTCAAAAATGATATCTTGGCATGTTTGCCAGTCACAGCTTGCTCATTAAAGTAATGTCAGCTGGGTGAGACTGAGAAACACTGTCTTTGTGAGCTGGGAATTCATTCAGTCTCTGATTAACTGAGATAAAAAGTGGTGGTAGCCACCCCCTCCATTACAGTTAGAGGTACACACTGGATGAGTAGTAATGAATAAGTGCACATCCAATATAGGGGACACAGTCAATCATTTCCGTCTCTGGTTAGACATACTGGTGGGAGGATGAGCAATGACTTTAGTTGTTTGTCTTGCCTCTGCCACATTCTGGGGACAGGGCTTGAGAGAAGGAACAGCAAATATGTTGGAGAAATACTTTGAAATATTTAAGGTAAACCAGCCCATTTTGAGGTAGTACATTTAGATCATTTTGTCAACTCCCTGTTTATCCAGGCTAGGCTAATGCTTATGAAGTATGACTCATTAATTTCATCTAATAAAGGTGTTTTTTCCCCCTGAAATGTGTTCAATGCCACAGTGGGAGAAAAACATTCAGATAACCACCGCTTGCCACTTGCCAAGCTTGTCAACAATATTTTGTCATAAACCTCTATAGAATGTGACCAGGAAATACAGCGGGAAGCGACTTAGCAGACATCACTACTGATGAGGAATGCTTTCCATGTCAAAGCATAGGGCTGTACCGTGTAAAGGAGTGTCTTCTTGTTCCCACCATTTCATTGACAGGTACATAGTTCATGGCAGTGTCCACCACAACGTGCACATCACCCACCCCAAAATGTGTCCACAGATGAATGCATAGTCCTGGGACAGGCCATCTCCCTCAGACATGCAGTGCTTATAATATTACAACATGAGTATTAGTGACCACCCCTATTCTTGACCTGTAGTCCTTTGTGTACATCTCAGACATTAATAAGGCATCTGCTATAGTGGGACACCCCAAAACTGTATGTAGTCTTTTGGTGAGTATGTAATTTATACCATGTGGGCACAAGGAAGTTTGACCAGCTGCTCCAAGCCATGTAGATGACAACTACCTTGTCAAATGCACGTTGGCATGTTTCCATGTGTACAAGACTTCCAGACACTGGTATAGCTAGAACCCAAGGCAAGCCCAGGATGGGTAGCTTTTTGTTCTGGTAGTGACTCCTTAGCTCTTGACTACATGGAGCTAAACAATCCATCACACTCATACCTATTGGCGTATCTGCACTGTGGCTAGTTTGGGAGGGGAGAGGGGTATGGGCTTTGACCTTGTGGTACCTGCATCAATAGAGAGTTCCAGCTGTACAAGATTAGTTAACTTTGTGGCCAGTCTTATTTTTCTGCTTGATTGCATGAAGTTGTGCAGAAAATGTTTTTTTTTTCATTTTATATTGTGCATGTGTGCAGTGTTTTTTACTTTGAAAGACAAGTCAGTGACTACTCATGGTCTTTCCCTCAGCTGCATGTGATGTAGATTCCCCTTCTACAGAGAGAGTGTGTGTGTGTGTGTGTGTGTGTGTGTGTGTGTGTGTGTGTGTGTGTGTGTGTGTGTATAAATATATATATATATATATATATATATATATATATATATATATATATATATATATATATATATGTATCTACAAGACAGAAAAATAATTTTACCTCTAAATATAGTCCCATTGGTTACATGGGTTCTAAGAGTCAGTGCGGATGGATGCTCTCAAACTTACCTTTCCTTATAGATTATGCATGCAGAGGACAACTATTTCTAATGTCAGCAAAGTGTATACCTTCTCAGGAACAGCTCACTGCAGATGGTGCTGGATTCAAACTTGGGACAAACCAAAACAATTCTCTATTCTGACTTGCTACATATTATTTAAGAACAGAAGAGTTATGATTATTTAAGAACAAAAGAGACATGCATTTGTTGACCTTGAAACATGGAGCATATCGCATGAAAAAATTATAGTTATCTGTCTGGTCTGCTTGCCTCCTTTCTATATATCCTCAGGCTTTCTTACTACAAGTTGTAAAACTGACCACATTATCACACCACAGTCAATATATCTTCCTCTAACAGTCATGCTACAATAATACTGTCCGAGAGTTCTGCCTGACGATTTCTTTTCTGAATCTCAACAGTACATTATGGAAAGTTGCAGTTCCAGATTTGTTTTATTGAGGAAAGTAGTATGACTGCTTATGTCATCTAGGCATAGGATGGAACAGACAGTCATCAGTTCTGAAGTAGGTCTGTCAAATGTCTATCAAATATTGTTCCATCTCTAAAAGTAGCCATGGTTCTGCACATTAATCAGCAACTAGTGGAAATGTGACTTAGAAAATCACACAGTTCATCTGTTAATACAGTCCAGTGTTAGTGCATTCTACATGGCACCCGCTACATGTGAGAGTCCCTTAATATTTACAGGGCCTTCAACATACATTCTTGCAAAACTAGCTTGGTTGCTACATGCACCATATGATAAGATTTATACCATTCAGTTGACAAAGTCCTTGACTTCTTGGAGGACCCTTTGCTACTACTTTACTTTTTCCAAATATAACTCTCCAAGTGCACATACATATCCTGTGATGGTGGCCCACAGCTGAGAGCTCCTTAAAAAATGATGGCTGGAAACATTCTGGATACTCATCTCCATATTAACATAGTGAAAGTTTTTTGTATGACTGTAATGTAGTCATTTTCCAGACAGACTGCAAGTCTGCATTGACAGACATGGAGAGATACACTATACTCTGTTCAAGGGTAAGAAAGTAAAACCTGAGGCTAGAGATTATACAAATTCCCAATTCCTTAAAAATTCCAAGTAGTAAGACAATCAAATGAAGCCATCCTTCACAAACTGCTACTTCTAGACATTTTACAACCAACAAATCCCAGTTGTGCTTCTTCTCAGTACTAAATCCTTTGATTTCATATAAGGAATATTGGACATGGCTTTTTTTGGTAAGCATGCATTTCAACCACTTTCTGCATGGTAAACATGCTACACAGCTGCAGAAAAATGTATTGGTTCCTCCTCTGAGTCTTGGCCAATATTGTTTCCTCTGCTGAGCAGTACAGCAGGTAGTAAACTGCAAATTCTTAGACTTAGTATTAGCCTTTTGGCTAGCAACTTGTTTGTCTAACATTACAACTCTTTATCTTCAGACCGGACTCCTAGACAGGCTAAATGAACACAATCACGCATTTTAAAGTTTATCATAAGATGCAGTGACTGAAAAATAAAATATCAGCAGTTCATCTGGTGACCAGTAAGCTATATGTAATGCTTATTTTGTCTATATGTTGAAATTCTATAATCCTTATGGACCACAGTACTATCCCCCTCCCCAAAGTTATGTTTCTGTATGGTGCTGTATTTACTTAGCAAGCAAATGGTACTGGTAACACCAGTACAGCTATGTAACAAATTTCTTCAATATATCACCCACCCACCCCAAATAGTGCATTGGGAGGGTGGCCTAATGGTTAAGGTGTTTGCCTTACAAACACAAGGTACAGAGTGCAAGTCTCACAAGGGATAATTGACTAGGCTTAAAATGGCTTGCAAGGGCAGTTAGCCTAGTATTAACCTATGAACCTAGAGTATCATTATGCATTTTACAAGCTTAGATGTGTCTTCCTGTGACAACTTTCATTACATCTTTTGTCTCTTATTTTCCTTCAACTAGAAGTAAACTGTAAATGTGTATTTCATTACTTCACTTTAAACTTCCATATTTATATTACTTTGAGCAATCTTCCTAGCTAGTCCAAAGTTCCTAGGTTGTACCTGAAAAATTAATTTGTGTGTAGTTTTTACCTGATTAAAAACAACAATGCATGGACTAAATGCAGTGGATACCATCAAGGTATGGATATTTTAAAGATTGCACATGTTCAGTGATTATCTTGTGTCTAAAGTAAGAGACCAAGGGTTGTGGGCATCACAGGTCTTTATAGAATTTAGTTAGGCAATAGGACAAATCAATTAACAGCTAGGTAGTGTAAAAGAAAATTCCAAAATAATTTGTGCAGTGCATCATCTTATACTGGGTATGCTGAAAAACGAGTAGCTGTACAAGCGGGTGTGAAGAATCCGATATGATGTGATGCTCAAAAGGAATAGAAACAGATGGATTAGATATGAATATTAGTTCCACATCTATCTAGCCTTAAGGATAAGTATCTGCACATGTATACATGTGTCACCTACTGCACAAAGGATGGGGGGGGGGGGATAAAACAAAGATACTTTTGCCAGTACTGTACAGCATTTAATGTTTCCATTTGCATCATTTACCATAGACTGCCTGTTGATCACCAGTCCCTCCTGGCCAATCATTCTTAGCAAAAAACTCTACATTAATTTCCTACAATCTGCTTGTGAAATGATCACATACACAGCAAACCCCTCCATCTGAAAAGTGATAAAAATAGTTTCACCTATCAAAACCCATTCACATCATACATCACACATCACACATACTGAACAAAACAAAAAAAAGGTAACAGACATGCCTAACCACCACATTAAAAAAAAAAATTCCTCCCCCTGCATTCCCACATCCTGTACTATTTATTTAACATGGAGGAAGGTAAACAGTTGGCAATATGCAATAATGACTGTCCCCTCTACACTTAACCTGCACGATTTATAACACACCTGTCCAGTCAGGTAGTTACAAACAAATGTACTGCTCGATGTTAGGATAATTGATCACAAATGGTACTTGCTAAAATGCAACTTTGATAACCAGGACTTTTTCAATAAAATTTCAGTTTAACTGTTTCACAAGAAAGTAGCGTCCTATTCCACATTTCATAACCATCTAATTCCTTATTATAATTTTAGAAATCATGAGTCAATGTTAACTTGAGTTTCATGTGCATTTATTGCACACCTATCAGATGCATTTTAATTCTCTGCATTTTGTCAAAAAAAAAAAACTACTCTTACCAAGGCCATTTGTGATGACACCTACTTTGAATTACTGTATCCATATAACCAAGTAGAAAACATAAGTGAAGGTTGTGGACAGAGAGTAGAATTTCAAATGAAGTAACCTCAGTGTGAAAAATAGGAGTTCATGTGCATTCTAAGCAGCATTGCTTTTGGCAGTGATAAACATGACAGCATAAGGCTTATTAAAGATCTGTTTATTTACCGGCATTTGAATTCTATAATGCCTTATAGCTGGTCTAGCAAAAAACTTGCAAAAAGCTTTTCTTTGTGCCTTATTTAATTAAAAAAAAACTCCTTTATTCTAGTTCTGAGAAGTTAAAATGTACATGTAGATTACAGACAGAAGTTAAATCCGGCCATATAAGCTGATACAATATATTTTAAATTGCAGTAGATAAATACCAGCAGGAAATGTTTTATCTCTACATACACGGTGGTGGTTAAACATGCAGAAAGAATTTTAAGCTTTACATTTAATGACTCAAATACTATCCTTCCCCATTTAAAAATTGTTCTCGTTCTCACCGGCTACCATCACACCTTGTCCCTTTCATTGCACGAGTGTAACTCATCTAACTGTTTTTCATTAAAACGTCAGATATCGAAATTCTAAATAAAAAGAATATAGGGGAAAAAGACATTGATTTTATCAGATGTGCACACCATCTCATAGACTGTGTTTGTTGTAATACTCAGGAATGCACCAACAGCAGTAAAACGCTGTCAAGTCTTCAAATCAAAGTCTAGGCAACTGAACATCCAACAAACAAAACAAGATTATAGAAACTGCATTACTGTGTGGAAGACTGCGGGTTGATCAAAAATAATTGAAAGCAATTTTACAGGAGAAGCCCTCCTGTTTCCCTATACTCCCTTACTTGAATATAGAAACTCCACACTCGTAAACGGATGGTGGAGGAATAAAACACTTAAATTGGAAACCTCTTCTATTACCCACAATTATTGCAAATCACTGAAAATAAAACTGAATCCCTTCCAGACAGCATTGACTTTAAACTTCACTTAAACCAAATAATTTTCACTTAAAAGTATTTAAAAACAGAAAATTTGTATTCAATACCTACAATAAATAAGCTGTAGGGGTTTTGTATAGAACTGATTAATTAAGCTGAATAATTAGGTTTAATTGGTTTTAGTGTATGTATATATATATATATATATATATATATATATATATATATATATATATATATATATATATATATATATATATATATATATATATATATACACACACACACACACACACACACACATACACATGTATATATATATATATATATATATATATATATATATGTGTGTGTGTGTGTGTGTGTGTATATATATATATATATATATATATATATATGTGTGTGTGTGTATATATATATATATATATATATATATATATATATGTACACACACACACGATATATATACACACACACTATATATATATATATATATATATATATATATATATATATATATATATATATATATATATATATATGATGTAAGATTTTTTTTTTTAACCTTGAAGGCATAAGCCAAGCCACTACTTTAGAGTTTGTGGCTCTTTGTCTTTGTTTAATAAAATCTGCTTTGGTGTTGGTGTGCCAAAAAGTGACTAATATTTTGGTGGAGTTTTGTATTTGGCACTTATTACAAAAGTAGTGGTTATAAATAATATCTACTTTTTCTTTGATCGATATGCAGCCAGAGTTTTTTTTTTTTACCTTAGCATGCCTAAAGCAGCCCACAGAATGGGTGCACAATGTGCCGCACCATGACAGCTGTGTCACCCACCGTGTGCATGCATGCATCCTCCTCCAACTCAAGTGTAAAAGCTCAGCCAAGCTAGAAATGAACTAGAAAGCCTGGTTTGATTCTAAAGGCCAGATCAAACCCCAGACAGTACATATTTCTGCATTGTATAACAATTGTATGGTCCTAACAGTGCACATATACTGGTCTGGCTAGGCAGAATGCTTACTTTGACGACGAATGGCATGTCTTTTTGAACTCCAATAGCTCTAAAGGGAGATTTGGACTGTGACAAATATAATATTCCACTGTGGCTTAATTGAACCAGCTCTCCCTTTATTCCTAAAAGAAAATGTATGCACCTGTAAACTTAAGAGGAAAGAGGCAAATAATGGAGATGCAGCTTCTGGAGGATTTGAGAATCACAGCAGACTTAAAGCTGAACTTGAGGAATAACACTGAGAAAATAAATACAAATTAGTACAGAAATGAAAAGGCCGGTTAAGTGATTTATTTTGCCTGTGAGATGAAGTATGATGAGACATATAAAAAACTCAAAATATTGAAAACTGATTCAATGCAGGGGTCTCCTTGCTAATTATATACATTGACTCCAGGATCATACAACCATGGGAAAAAAGGCAAGTATTTGGGGTTTCAATATCAAATTAATGGAACCGGTCTTTCTGGTCTGCTTTTTTAATGCAATCAAAATGTCTGAACTTTTTTCTGTGATCTCTGAACAACACCAAGCTAATTTTACTTTTTCAAAATACTTTGGTTTATGATATGCTCTGACGTAATATAGTGCTGTGTAATATAGTGCTGCCACAGAAAAATAAATGGCAACATGTTAGAAATGGACAAGATGTCAAAAATATTTCTGCAGGAATAAAAGGACTGACAGAGCAAACAGAAAGGGGCAGATGAAATATACAGTGTAAGCTGTAAAAGAGTGACAGAAGATGTCATAGTGTGCATGAAAAGGCTGTGTTTGAATACACGTTTACAGACAGACAAAAATAACAGACATGCAATGCACTCCACGTACCAGCTGATCTGTGGGAGAGGCACCTTCTTGTAGTGGTTAACTGCTGAGACTTGCCTTTTCTTTGATCATTGGCTTTTTAGTTTTTTTCTCCTCATCACACTCCTTGACAGTGTGTGCATTCTTTGATATCACACACCACCAGACCAGGATAGCACTCCCAGCCCCTTTCAAACTCTGTTCATTTCTCTATCCATTCCTCACAAACTTCAGACAAAAAAAAAACATAGTCCATATGAATATATAAATGTTATTTGTCTGGCTTACAGGTAACTCCGGCTGCAACTGCTGTGTGTAGGGACTGTAGGATAGTAATTATTCACTGCAGAAGATCCTGTTGCAAAGTGACAGACATAGTGACTACATATTTGTTGTTACTGACTTCAAGGGTGTTCTGTAGTCAGCAATTGTTGAGTTGAATCCCAGAGAGTGAAGTCTGAATTTCCCAAGGATCCAAAGCCAGAGTAATTCAAAAAGGCAAGAATTCAGAAGATAATACCAAGTTGCTAGGTGGAGCCTGACTCCTGAAATTATGATCTAAACAGTTATACTTGGTAACAATGACAGTTGATGGCCAAATGGTGACAACACAAAAGTCCATGACAGAGATATTCCTGAAGCAAATGCTAGAGTTTATTCCTACACCATAAGTTTAATGCAAATGAAACTATCCGGTGTGTTCCTTCTTCCTAAACTTGTGCCATCTTCTTTACTTAAAACCTGAAATCATGGTCGTGACTTATATCCAGGATGTCATGAGCTACACCCTACTTCTTGACTAGCATACAAAACAGGAAGATGAATGGGAAGGGAAATTGACAATTTTAATACCAGTTTTATGAGAAAATGTTATTTATTAATATGCATGCTTGATCCTTGTGAACCACTAGGTATGAGTCCATCAGATAAGGCAGTGATTCTCTGAGATCCTTACAGAATAGGTGATTGCTACCAAGTATCTTTAAGGAGATAAAGTTCAAAGCTACTGCACATACTGGTTCAGATGTGGAGAACAGCAAGCCATCAACTGATGTTAGAGTCCAAAAAAAAAAAGAAGAGGAGGAGCTCTTCTGCAGTGAGCGATGACGCAAACCTAATTTAAGGAACTACTTAACCAAACAATACTGGACAACAGTCCATAACTATGAAAAAAACTTGAGAAACTGGTCACATAGGTGTCTGATACAGGTGAAGATAACCTGTAAATTGAAATAAGGTACCAATGAATATCCATCTGCCTAAGTGGAGAACTTCTTCCATTTAGCAAAATGAAGATCTTATGAGTCTGGCAAATGGCTCAGAGGTTTAAGGCTATGAGCTGCAGTTTCTGTGATACAGGGTTTGATGCCCTCAGTCCTCATTTGCCTACTGTGTGACCTGGAGTACATCACTTAACCAGACATTGCTCCTGGTTCAACCCTGAAAAGAGACTGTGTGTCCAGGGGTCTTACCTGGTTAACAATTGTGTATTATTAGTGGAAGGTTTGCTGAAAGTTTTTTATTCCTCTGAGGACTCTGTGCAGATGGTTTAATAGTAACAAGGAATCTGTGCAAACAATCAGATTCTATGATGAGGGCGGTCATTTCCCAAGTTCATAAGTTCATAGATGAGTACTAGGCTAATGGCCCTAGAGCCAACACAAGCCTAGACCAAGAATATTCCCATTCATTGTTAGTTTCTTGCACTGCCAAAGATCTGTGCACGTGTAACAACACAATTCCCATCCACCATGGAGCAATGAGAATGAGTCTTCTAAGAATACTGAGATGAAGCAAGAAACCAGAGGAAGTCGCAGAAGGCATACAGGAGTTTTCCCTACTATAAAACAGAATTTGTACCAATAACTCCCCCCTTGCTATCTGAAACAGGGAGGGCTACATGTTTTTGAGAGGTGAATAGGTCCAAACTCTGAAAAACAATAAGTAGACCGAATTCTGAATCCTCAGCTTCAGGAGATTACAGGAATTGCAGCTAAGGGAGTGTACCTGCATATCCACTTCTCCCAGGACGTGAACTCTTGTAAGTGTAATGTATCACTTCTCCGCACAGTGAGTAGGAGCATGTGTCACCTAGTTTATTTACATAGCACACCACTGATTGGTTGTCCAACTAAAGCAGGACAGTTTCTTATTTCAGCTGAACCAAAACAAGGGCAAAAGTAGGTTCTACACATCCCACTAGTGAAACCTCTGTTGACTATACATGCAGTAAGTTCTGTTGTAAGAATGCAAGTTTCACATTAAAATTGATGGAGATCATTGACCTCTTCAAAACCCAACAACAAAGGTCTGATACCAGAGGAGGATCCTAGAGCAAGTGGTATCTCTACAAGTGCAGACCCTTCATCTGTTGCAACAGTCTCATCCTCAAGTATATGAATGGTAGCAGGAAGACCACAGCTACCATTAATCCCAGTACAAGCAGAAAGTCAGAGCCTGGACCCACCTCTACTTTCTCACTCATAATGGAATGGAACTATGGCATCTTGAGATTCTCCCTAAGCATAAATGAGCAACACTGAAACGTTGTGCAGCCGTGTTCACATAACAGAAATGATCTAGAAATCAGGGCTGATTTCTCCCAGTGTAGGGGAACCCACAGCACCTGCAAATACAGGTGAACCTGAAAAAGTGAGGCTACCTGGTATTTCCTTAATGTGCCAGTCTTCCAATTAAGAGAACATATGTAGATGTTCCTCCATCAAAGTCTCTGTCACTGATTTGAGCACCTTAGTAAATGCCCTGGTTATACAGATGACAAATGGCAGTACTGTGCACTAAAATGTATGCCTACTCAGGGCAAACTAAAGAGACCTGCTTTGAGGACTGCAGGCACTGATGTACCATATGACTTCCATCATAACTTGTGACACCATCCTGGGATCCTGCAGCAGTAACACGGCATGACAACCTGTAGAGTTTTCACCTGGAATTTAATGCATTAGATGTGCTCAGTGAAGTAACTTGCATCCAGAATGAAACAAATTCTTTTATCCACTTCAGAACAAAGAAACAGGAGTAAAACCTGTGGCTTAATTTCAGAAGATGAACAGTCTTTATGGCAACTGCTAGTAGTAGAGTTTGGGCCTTTATCAAGAGCTTGATGGAGGCAGTTTGGTCTGTGATTTGAGCTCTTTCCTGGGCAGGATCAAGCACCAAGATAAAGCCATCTATGCCCACTTTTCAGCACCTACCAGCCCTTGCAACAGCTCCCCAAACAAGGGTAAACCTAGTAAACTGTACCATGGACAGTAATGGGGGCTACAGCTGATAGGCCAGTGGGCATGATGCCATGGGTGAGTTAACAAAACTGCCCAATGCTTGCAGGCCTTTTTCGTTCTACAAGGGGGCTTCTTCCTAGAGAACTTGGCTATCCTAGACTGAGTGGGAAAACCCAGAAGGCACAAAGAAGACCCTCAAGTGTGGTCAGTACCATTCACCTCTTCTAAAATTCTTCAACCATGTCCTGGGAGGACTGATCAAAGTGGACTTATCCCTGAAATGGGCATAAAAAATATCTAGCCTAAGGCCATCATTAAAGGAGAGAGCAATGTCCACACAGTCACATGCAAGCACCTACCAGACTCTGCTCTCCCACAAATAGTATCAGCACAATGAAAATTAGTACAGGCCAGACTGAAACCCAGTCTGGAATCTGAGGACTTAATGACTCCCCCTTTGGCTTCTCCAATGCCTGGCCGAATAGGAATATTGGAAAATGATCAGGTAAAACAGACAGTTGAGGAATCTAAACCCCAACATAAAACATTTCTGACAAATGCCTTATACTCCTTTAACAGTTGGTAAGTTGGAAAGGTGCTGCTCTCCGTGGGAGCTATGCTGGACTAAAGAAGGTGTATAGAAGTATGGGATCAGTATTGATCCCCAAAGGAACTTTTCACCGAAGCACAAACAGCCGGACATACTTTTGCAGAAGTGCTTTTTACTGAAAAAGCAATTTCGCGGAAGTATGCCAGCAGCTAGAGGGAGTCGTGGGGGAATGACTGTTGCAGAGATCGTACTACAGTGTGGATAAGGGAATATTCCCTTTTCCTCACTGTAGTACGATCTCGGAGTGAGAATATTAAAGTAGGGGGTGTGTGAGGGGTGCAGGGTGGCTTGCCCCCCTGCATAAAAGTAGATGTATTTATTTATTTATTTTTAAACGCACTTTAATGAAAGAGCTTTTTCGGTGAAAGCGCTTTCGTTAAAGTGTGGTTGGTGATTGTGGATTCGGACTATTGAACTTTTGTTCAATAGCCCTAGATCCAGAAGTATGCATGTATGCTTTAGCTCTGTAAGAAGCATGTTGGAGATTGGACTCCTCATCAGTTGGGGGTGACTTGTAGAGTACTGTCTACTTCTTAGAAGCAGAAAGACAGGATTTGTGAGTGGAGTGACTCCAAGATTCCACCCTCTTCCTTATCCTCCAGTTACTAAATCACCCATTCCTGGGTGAAAAGGTAAGAGGGAGGGGCACAGGCAATGCCAAGCCAGGACTTCATTAGCCTGCAAAGTCATCTGGTGATGAGGAACCATAAAGATGGGAAGTATAACTGTCCTTATCTGCCGCAGTGAAAGGGGCTGCTGGGTCCCCCAAGTCCCTTTTTTGGAACACATATGGAGAAGTACCTCCCCTAACTACAGCTCTAAGATTTGTTAGCAATAATTCTATTATTAATCAATAGACATAGACCTGAGCATACAAGAGGCCAGCCACAGAAGTTAAACAAAGGGACTCTAGCACCTAAGGAAGTCCTTGCTTAAGGTACAGCTGAGGATTTTGTGCTGGTCCTAGCACTGGCCTCAGGACATGTTAGCTAAGGCCACGCTTCTGTATCAGTGGAGACAGCTCCTACCAAATATTAAAGAATTGATTCAAAACCAGTGCTTAGGTCTATCCTTTGAATCTTACCTGTGTGGGATGTCCCAGTGAACCCAACTCAAGTTGCACCACTGAGCCCTGCTGAACATGGTGGGGCAGGATCTTTGGACAGAAGTCTTCAATCCAGAGTACTAGCAAGGATCCCATGTTAGGAAGATTCATGAAAATCATTTTTCTTTGGGGTTATAAGCTGGCTATGGGTATGATCCAAACAATTAAATGAGAAGAGGCTGTGTGGAAACCCTGGGATACACTCCCCCTTAGGTGGCTGCTATGGTTAATCTTTCATTGTTGTTCAATGGGGAGTTTGAACTCAGTTCTTCAAACAAACAATGATGAGCTGGTGTCACTTATAGCCACATAAAGGGTGGAATTATGCTCAAAGTTCTGGCATTGTCTTGGGACCATATCATAGACCTATTGATGTCTGTGTTGAGCAGCCTTGGCAGCAGTCATCATCCATGAAGTCAGGTAGGTCTGTAGGTTTTCCTGGTTGCAGTACTTCTCATAGTCATGTAGAACAGACAGTGCAGATGTTGATTCTCAGATGAAGAAACATTTGGAAGGCTTACACTACTTGGCCCATTGTAGGACCTTAGCCTTAGTAAACACAAGGACAAAGAGTCAAATATCCAAACTGTGACCAGCAGAAAAGAGCCAAGTAGCACAGGGAGGGGATGTGCTTGCTTCTTCTGGTCTGGTGTGTTTCAATGGTATTTTCTGGCAGGAGAAGTTCATGTCACCCTTATATGGATGAAGAAAGAAAGCTGCCAAGTGCTCATGATATCAGAACAGGAAACCTCAACAGTTACCCAGTACAGAAGTGCCCACCAAATTGATCACATACTGGGTTTATGGAAGGACACTATTATCTAATCAGAGAAAATAGCTATGAAATTTAAAGCAGCCTTAGTTCAGTGACATAATGGTGGGGATACAGAATTCCCTGTCTGAATACAGAATGAAGCATCCTAAAATTGAAAACTATATAAACTAGCATATAGTGATATGGTATCAACTCTCTATGAATATCCCAACCTCTACTGAGATTCTGCATGACTGTTGCTTTAGCATGCCAATCAAAGCACACTGCAAGTGTGTTGTTTCAAATGATATGGAAAAGCATTCATGTCTCCAATATCACCGGAAACTGTCCCCTCCTCAGCGATGCAGCAGCTTCATAAATTACTGTATTAAGTAGATGGGGATGCGCATGGCATAGGCCAACCTATAGAAAGTATGAGGGCATGTCTTTTTAAAGCAAACCATGCAAGCAACTCTACTAACCTGGTGTGTTCACTGCAACACAATATTGTTAATGAGTAATGTGGTGATGACTCAGACGAAACGAGCCTGGCTCAGCCATACTGGCCTATAGGGCAAGACACTTGCATGTACGTAGCACTTTTCTTGACAAAACATCAGAATTCTATATCCGTTAGCCACTAGCAATTACTGCACATAATTTCTGTGCATTCAGAGTTGACTTCTTCTTCTTCTTTCGGCTTTTCCCGGTTAGGGGTCGCTACAGCGGATCACCTGTCTGCTCATGATTGGCAGTGGAGTTTTACAGTGTCGAGTTGCCAGCCCGGCGCCCAACCTTCCACAGAAGGCACACACACACACACACACACACACACCTAGGGCCAATTTAGAGTGTCCAATCCACCTGCAGCAAATCACTCTAACTTTTCAAGATGTAATCACAGGGACCATCTTTTACTCCAAATTAAAGAAAGTTATTCTTCCTTAGCTGTAATATGTAGCAAGATAAGGGTCACATCGAAATAGTTTTTACCAGATGTACCAAGGCACTGATTAAAATTCTAATAAATATTTTTGTCCACTGTACTTGAGCAGTGATTTCAATTCTAACAAATAATTGTTCTTCAGCTTAAAATGTGATATGTGCTTTTGTTTAACACTGTTCCTGATTTGTTCTGAAATGTCTGCAAATTTATTTTTTTATTTATAATGCATAAATCTAAGTATTTTACATATTAAAAATTAATGTTAAAATGGCAGGTCTAAAACTTAATTGTGTTAATTTTAAATAATTAAAACGCTAAATGTGTAAACGAATACAGGAGTCTAAGGCATTTGTCAGAAAAGCAAAGGGTCTATTCTCTGTTGTGGTTTAGATTCCTCAACTGTCTGTCTTACCTGATCTCTAAATCTTGACTTAAAAATGTGGAAAATGGCACCTGTGGTTGAATAACTCAGACAAAAGAAACACGTCAACTGTCTTAGTCCAGAGAAATGCATGTCATTTAGCTCATCTGATCTGTTGTCCATTAGTGATGAATGCAGGCTCAGACTGCATGTCTATGACAAAAAATGCTCTCATTCATTGTCTGATGGGACATATGTAATTCTGGTATCACATATGAGCCTAAGCTTACTCCAGTATGTTTCACCCTGGTTTAGTGCTGTGAAGATTTCATAATGCTAGTTTTCTGCACATTCATATGATGACCACTCCCACACACTTTTACTGCAAATATATAATTATTTGAATAGTCAAAGAAGCAATACTGCTCCACAATTTAGATTTTCTCTTCATATTTTTGGTTAATTATATTTGTGGTTTCCTGTCAAATCATTCAGGACTGAAGTCATTAAACAATGACAGCCATTTGAGCTTCAGACTTCATATACATTATTAAATGCATGCTAAAGCAATATCTTTTATTGCAAAAACCTAAAGCTTATAAAACAATATTTAAAAATCTGTGCCTGATTTTGGGCCTTTGCACCCCATTATTTTTGCTTTGTCCAGATTGCTTATGATAAGAGATTGAGAGGTATGCAAAGAAGGCACTTAAATGACCACAGACCAGTACTGCAGAGTAAGTCCTTCTTGTGGTGTTGCTATGTGCGAGGAATTTACTTCTGCCACCAGGCACGCCAGAAAAGGTCTAGCTCAACTTTGGTCTCATTGACTTCTGCTATGATCTGCCACTTGCCAGGACTGAAACTATTCTCAACTGAATACCTTTGAAACATTCACAATTTATTCATCTGGCTATTCTTACTAGAAAGAAAAAAAATACATTTTCAGCAAGCAATCTCACATCCAATATTACTGTTCACTTTGCCACTGTTGTATGTGCTGTTTTTCCCTGAGTGGACACCATGGTCAGCCATAAATATAGGATTTACCTTATAAACAAGGAACATTTGGGTATCAAGTGAAAACACTACATTAGTTCCTTGGTAATCAGGTTCAGAACTAACACCACTATCATCATTTTTACAATTAGGAGAATGTTACATTAGAGGGCTTGACAACATTATATTTGTTTGCAAAACGTTTGGACTATGACTTTTCAGTATAGTTTACTTTTGTGTCACAGTGTAATAAAACTAAACCTGGCAGATCAATACAATAGTAATATAGTGATGTACTTCATTCTCATTTGTACTAAAAATAAATACAATAAAAAAGAAAATAAACATATTTAAAAAGACAATGCAATCATGTACTGTATGTGCAAAGGCAACTTTGAAAAACAGTTTTCCTTACTAAAGTGTCTATGAGGCGAGCTTAATCTAACCTTGGAAGAAACATTGTGCCACAGCAAACTTTGTTCAGGTATGACTGGTACTGTTTACCTGAATTCAAAGTTTAGTCTCCCCAGGAAGGTTCTTAATCCTAATTAGTAATGTACGTTTAGCATATGAAATAAATAATTGGGAATATCCTGCACTGTGCTGATCACTGAAGTGATGAAAATTCAGCATGGTAAAGCTCCCTTTGTCTTAGGAACTAAATAATCCTGGCTAGCTTCTGAGCACAAGCCTAGGAAAAACCCAAGTGCTTAAAGTTCACAACTTGCCTCCACAGTAAATAAAGTTAAATGTTTTAAGATACTTAAAAAAGACACTCAATGAAGACCCTGGAAACCATAGCCTTAAAATAGTTTAATGGCAGATGAGTGTTGAATTAGTGTTGTAAAAACACATACAAGTTCAGTTCCAAATATTTCTTACATAATTACAGTTAGGAAAGTGGGCGTGTGGAGGGAGTGTTTGAACAAGTGTAAAAACATTAATTGCGGAGGTTTAAAATTAGCCAATGGTTCTCTCCCTTACTAAGTTCAAAGTGAAAGTCATGTAGTGTGCCAAAATTCAACTACAGTCTAGAGTCTTGAGCTGATTTTAAAATTTCAAAACCAACCAATCGTTATTCTACTCCTAGTAATCTTTAAAACTAACCAAGAAGAGAAGTCAATGAAATACATTTGGGATGAAGGGTGAAAGCAATGCTGATCATATGTCTATCTAGATTTCCAAAATGTTGGGCATTAGGCTGCCTTATCTTCAGTCTAATTAATTTTATAAATGGAGGAGCTTCAAAGAATTGAAAGAATAAGAGAATGAAAGAGAAATAAATACATGAAAAATAAGGTCATAATTTGTAGGTTGTCCTTACAGCACTTTTACAACTAGCTTGTTCAGATCTGCCTAAATTTCAGAACTCTAGAACTGAAAAACTATAAAAGTAATGTAATGGATGAGCTGGTTGAGTCTCACGAACTTTATTATATTTGCTGCTGTTGTGTTTATGGTTTAGTACTGCAGTGTCTAAGTGTCTTGTTAGCCATTTAAGGATTTATGAATTTAAAGGATTGCAGTCCAATGTGTTCTTTTCACATTAGTAGCCTGCTATCATGGATCTTAACATCCTAAGGGGTGCAGTGAACAGGAGTCTTGAGTAAGGGGTCCACTATTAGCATAGAGGAGAGAACAGGGTGGGTTTATGGGTAAGGGTCTATAATTAGTTATAAAATTAGTTCAACAATAAAATAAAAGATAAAGATTAATAAAAATCAAAAGACTAATAAAAATTAAAAAGATCTTCCCAAAAGGCAAATACCAAAGAAATCCAAGACAGTGTGTCAAAGAAAGCTGAGAAGAAGAGAAAATGGTGTGGGTTCCAGGATTTAGAACTAGAAAAGTAAGTGCAAAATATGTGTGGAAAATATGTGAGGTATGCATTTCTATAACTGTTAGAAAATCAGTATTGGAACAAGTGGAGCTAAAACCTTTTGAAGAATTAAAGAGTAATGAATAGGAAGTACTATTAAAATATGGTATACAGACAAATGGTGCATAGTAGTCTCTAAGGGAGGTTGGAATCAAAGGACAAGTGAAGAAAATTCAAGATAAATTTAAAAATCAATAAAGAATATATAGAATGAGTAATTAAAATAAATAATACAATAGGAATAGAAACGGAAAGAGTAAAAATATGAAAATTGTTTAAAAAATTATTCCAATAACATAAAATAAAATGAATAATTAAAATAAATGAGGCAAGGATGTACAGTCTTCATTTGAACCTAGGGATACTTATTAACGTAAGGGAAAGAAAATTTGGGAATAAGTAAAAACTTAGAGGGTCCTTAGTGAAGCTTGTGGAAATATGAATAGGATATATGTTTAGTGGGTTAGAGTGTAATGAACCTGTACAAAACATAAAAATCATGCTCACAAATATGCAGGAAAACAATAAGTGTAAAGGTCCTAATAAATGGGTAGTAGATATAAAAAAAGAAATGCTGTGATTGATTTTTCAAACTCTACTGAGCATGGCTAAAGTTAAAGGTCAAAATATCTAATGTTACACTAATTAAAGCAAGAT
Organism: Protopterus annectens; assembly: GCF_019279795.1. Lineage (NCBI taxonomy): Eukaryota > Metazoa > Chordata > Ceratodontiformes > Protopteridae > Protopterus > Protopterus annectens. The sequence goes on along the minus strand of NC_056739.1, from coordinate 394,199,141 downwards.
CTGTTAATCAAGTAGGACTAAAACTTATTGCTTGTGGGGAACTTATGGCTTTGATCCGGTGCTGAATTTCAGTGTTATACCAACCTTAAAGTGCAGTCAGGATTAATTCAGAAAGGTAAAAGTTAAGAATGTGGGCATGAAGTGGGTGTGGTATTAAATTAGTGCAAAACATTGGTTGTGGCAGTTTAAAACTAGCCAGTGGTTTTCTCCCTTAACTGATTCAAAGTAGAAATCCTGTAGTGTTCCTAAATATGACTCCAGTCAAGAGTCCAGAGCTGCTGTTAAAATGCCATAAACAAATAACCTACATTTTAACACCTATTATATATTCTGGATAAATGATGCCAAAAATGTCTATCGTATGTGAATCTGGATCTCAAAAAGTTGGCCATAAAGCATCCTTGCCTCTAAAATAATCAATTGAAAAGATGAAAGTGACTCATCAAAATAAATAAAGGACTAATGAATGAGACATAAAAGAATGAAACATATGCAAAATGAGGTCTTTATTAGTGAGTTGTCATGTAGCTTTCATAAGGAGCTTTGCCTGATCTGCCTAAATCAACTAACAACAGGGTATAAAACTGGGTGAGCAGGTTGGGCTACTTAGGGGAGTCAGGACTTTTAAATTATTTGTTGTAGTTGTCCTCCTGCATAAGCAATGTACTACCTACATGTTTTGTTAACCAAGTAATGATTAAGGATTCTAAGGGTTGTGTTTCAATTTGTTCTTTTTAGGCCAGTTCATACTCTGGATCATACAATTAAGAGGGTGCGGTGATAGGGAAATTTGAAAAAAGGTTCACTATTAGCCTACAGAAGAGAACCGGGTGGGTTTATGGTTAAGGGGCAAAGATTAGTCATAAATCAAATTCAAATATTATTACAGGTGCAGGGACCCATAACTTAGGAATTTGGGTAGTATAAACTGATGGACTGTTTTGTTTATTATTATTTTTAAAGGTAAAGACTGAAGACTCATGGGGGAGGGGGGAGAAGGTGCAATCCTAGTAAATGTAGAAAAAACAGTGAAGTACGAGTCTTAAAAGCAATGTAGTTGGATCACTTTTAGGAAAGCTTGTATGAATAACAAGTAAATTGAGTGGGTCATGTTGTTTAACCTAGCATATATTTAAAAACACGTGAAAAAATACGCAGGTAAAAATAGTAAGGGAAATAGTCCTAATTAAAGGATAACGAACACCATGGGATACTTTCATTATAAAGACCAAAGTGGAATGACATCAAACAATAATGTAAGATCGTTCACTCGAGTATGGCAGGACAATTTTCTAAATAATGTAAATTGGGAAAGTCTGGCTTATGGACACTGTAATAAAAGGGGGGTATTGTAACTAAAAATTGGTGGGTAGGTTATGCTTTAGCTTTTAAACTGTGGGACTAGGAAGAAATTAATTAAAATTAAAGGCCAATTAAAATTGAAAACATTTGGATAAAAACATCATAATTATCTGGTGGGTAGTCAGAGAAACTAGGAATTTCTCTACCGTTACAGCCATCAGTGATACAAAATAGGACATAGATGACAGAGACATTGAAAAATCTCTGTGTGGACCTCAAAAATCTTACACTCATAAAAACAAGATTCTAAAACTTTGTGAGAAGTATAATCAGAAGTATTCATGACTAATATCATAGTTTCTCAGACATTCCAGGCCAACTATGAACAGAAAACCAGTGCTGTCAATGTGTATTTTAAAAACCACCAAGCATAAAAATAAAACACAATCTGTATTACTAACTGTCCAAAAATCAATAAACATGTAGAAAAACTAAAAGTTAATAAAAGATTTTATGATTAAGTTTTCATATTTTCAAAATGCTGCTGATGGAAGTGGACCTGTTCAGACCTGGGAGTTTGTATGCTATGAGTATAAGTTGCCATTCCAATTCTTTTTTTTCTAATTTGTCGTTCACTGATCCATCAAGTTCTGTTGTGTTCACCTTGTCTAAAATATGAAAGTGGAATCCGTCATTTCCAGGTATTTCTTATCCATGTTAGATCATGGCATTGCTGCTATTCTTTTTGGCGTAGATCCATGAGATGTCTGGTGATTCTGGTTTTAAGCTTATTAATAGTTTTACTTGTGTAGAATGCCTTACATTTGTTGCACTGGGCTTTATAAATTACTTTTTCTATGTTTCAGTTAATGTAAAATTTGCTAAGGTAAGATTTCTTTGAGTTTGGGCATCTAAAACCTTTTTTGTTACTCATGAGGTGACAATACCTGCAAGTAGGGGGACCACAAGGAAACATCCCTTTTACTGTTCCATTTTCATTGGATAAAAAAATTGTTCTGCAGCAAGTCATGAATGTTTTTGCTCCTTTTGATTGTGAAACTAGGAGATGTTGTTAAAATCTTGTTTATGGCACTGTTACCACTTATCTTCCAGTTGTTCCTGATTATGGTCAATTCCTTGTAGTGAGTGGAGTAAGTAATGATCATATTAATTTTGTGTTCCTGATTATTGCGGTTTCTCGATATTCTATGTAGGTATGTGTCATTGTACAGGTGTATCTATGGATGAGGGAAATCGGTATCCCTGGTTTTGCCTTCAATTATGGGATGAAAAATGTCTTTTATAAGTTTCTGGGAGTACCCTCTGGCTAAAAAGGCCTTTTCTAGCTCCACCAGATTGTTTAAAAAAACACTAATTTCCTTGGAAACTCTGGCCATCCATTTCCTTGGAAACTGTGGCCATCCTTAGTCCTTGTGCCTTGGTAACAGTTTTCTTGCATTTAGATGGATGCATACTGTCATGATGTAGAAGTAAATTAACCAAGGTGGGTTTCTTAAAAAGATCATTTGTGAGCCCCTGTCCACTGTCAACCTTGCTGATTTGAAGGTCAAGGAAAGTTGATAGTTTTCTGAGTGTGGTAAGTTGTAAATTTCAAACAGGTGGTCGATTGGTTTATGTGGTTATACAAATCATTATGCTGAGTTTCATTTCCATTCTAAATGATAAATATCATCAATAAAGTGCAGATAACAGCCTGTGTGTTGTTGGTGAGGGGAGGTCTTGATGTCTTCCTTCTCCCATTTTCCCAGTGCAGGATTAGCTAGCCTGGGGGCCATCACTGTTCCCATGGCTATCCACCTAGTTTGGGGGTAAAAGTGCCTCCTTGCCCCATATTTATTTTAATTATTCATTTTATTTTATGGGCAGCTGTGGTGGTGCAGTGGTTAGTGTTGCCGCCTCACAGCAAGAGGTTATCTGGTTCGATCCTAAGCAGGGGTACCTTCTGTGTGGAGTCTGCATGTCCTCCCTGTGGTCACGTGGGTTTCCTCCATGTGCTCCGATTTCTTCCCACATCCCAAAGACATGCTGTAGGTGGATTAGACACTTTAAATTTGCCCTAGGTGTGAGTGTGTGCATGTGTGTGCCTTCTGTGGAAGGTTGGGCGCTGGGCTAGCAACTTGACACTGTAAAACTCCACTGCCAATCATGAGCGGACAGGTGATCTGCTGTGGCGACCCCTAACCGGGAAAAAGCCGAAAGAAGATGAATTTTATTTTATGTTTGAATATTTTTTACACAATTTTCATATTTTTAATTTTTACTGATTAGGTTTCTATTCTCTAATTTTATTTTTTATTTTAATTCATCAAGAGGTTCTCCTGTTTGATTCTCAGCTGGAGTGCCTTCTGTGTGGAGTCTGCATGTCCTCCCCGTGGTCGAGTGGCCTCTGAAAGACATGCGTGAATGGGCATGCCTTTGCTAAAGGTTGGGTGTCGGGCTGGCAACTCAGCACCATAAAAAAAAAAATCTACTGCCAATCATTAGCAGACCGGAGTTCCGCTGTGGCGACCCCTTACCGGGAAAAGCCAAAAAGACAAACAACATTTTAATTCCTCATTCTTTATTTTTATTCTTTACTGATTTTTAAATTTATCTTGATTTTTTTTGCTCATGCTTTGATTCTGACCTCCCTTACAGACTATCACCATTTCTCTTTATAGCGTATTTTAATAGTACTTCCTAAGCATTAATCTTTAGTTCTTTGAAAGGTTTTAGCTCCACTTGTTCCAATACTGATTTTCTAACAGTTATAGCAATGTGTACCTCACATATTTTATAAACACATTTTCCATTCTTACTTTTTTAGTAATAAATCCCATCCCCTGTGCCATTTACCCCCCACCTTTTTTTTTGAGACACTACCACAGATTTCTTTGGCCTTTGCCTTTTGGGAAGATCTTTTAAATTTTATTAGCTTATAGCTTTTTATTAACCATTAGCTTTTATTTTTAAAAATAATTAGCAGCAAAACAGTCCATTTAGATATATTATCCAGAATCCCCTGATATTGTTCTCCACAACCATAGCAATCGTTGAATTCATTTTATAACTAATTATAGACCGTTACCCATAAACCAACACTGTTCTCTCCTCTGTGTTAATAGTGGACCCCTTACTCAAAATTCCTGCTCACCACACCACTTAGGATGGCAAGATCCAGGGTAGCAGGCTACTAATGTGAAAATAACATGTTGGACCACACTCCTTTAAATTCATAAATCCTTAATTGGTTAATGAGAACTTTAGGCACCACAGTTCTAAATCATGCACACAACAAAAGCAAAGATATGAAAGCTCCCGAGACCCAGCCAACTCATCCATTATATTACTTTTATGGTTTTTCAGTTCTAGAATTTTGAAATTTAGGCAGATCTGAAGAAGCTAGTTGTGAAAGTGATGTTAGGACAACCTACAAATTATGACCTTATTTTTCATTTCTTTCTTTCTTTCTTTCTTTCTTTCTTTCTTTCTTTGTGTTATGTTATTCTTTCAATTCCTTGAAGCTCCTCCATTTATGAAATTAGTTAGATTGGAGATAAGGCAGCTTAATACTCAACATTTTGGAAATCCAAATAAAAATATGATCCTCGTTGCTTTCATCCTTTATCAAACATGTATTTCTTTGACTTCTCTTATTGGTTAGCTTTAAAGATTACTAGGTAGTCGAATAGTGACTGGTCGTTTTTGAAATTTTAAAATCACCTCAAGACTCCAGACTGTAGTTGAATTTTGGCACGCTACATGGCTTTCACTTGGAATTACCACTGGCTAATTTTAAACCCCCATGACCAATGCTTTTGCACTTGTTCAAACACTCCGTCCACATGCCCACTTTCCTAACTGTGACTATGTAACAAATATTTGGAATTGTCCTTGTATGTTTTTTACAACAATGTAATTTAGCACTCATGTGCCATTAAACTATTTTTAAAACTACAGTTCCCAGGGTCTTCATTGTGTCCTTTTTAAGGAACATTCCACTGAATTTTTGATTGTTTTTATAGATCCTAAGACACTATTCTTGATTTCAGACTTATTTACTGTGGAGGCAAGTTGTAAATTTAAGCACTTGGGTTTTTTGTAGGCTTGTGCATCCAAAGGTAGCCAGGATTATTTAGTCCCTAACACACAGGGGCTTTACCATCCTGAATTTCCCTTAGTTTTATTTGTAACGTCTGCATCCCAATGAGTTGTTTCGCTGAAGTTTTTTCTAGACTCCGGCCATGTTTCCTTAAGGGCCCCTAAAGCTTTCGTATTGTTGGGCTGTCTTTATTGATCACTGACGTGACTGAATACATTCTTCCAAGAGCGTTTTTGTTTTTAAACTTACAGACATGGCTATCATGAGCTTGTTATGCCTTTTATAAATTTACCAGGTCCCAACTCTAAACCTAATCAAAATTTAGTTTGTAAGGTTATCTAAGACTTTTAGAAGGTTATTTGATAATCTGCTAAAGCTTCATTTGGAAGAATATTTCCCGGTCATTATTAAATGATTAACAGCCCTACTACCCCAGAGACAGCCTACAATGAGAGAAGAAGAGGAGCCCACCCTAGAAGAAGTAAGAATAGCACACAGGAAAATGAAGCCAGGGAAGCAGCAGGCTCAGATGAGGTCACAGCAGATATGATGAAGATGTTGGGTGAGATAAGGGAGAAATGGCTCCTGAGGGTGCTCGTAGCAATGTGGACAGAAAGGCATATCCCAGATGACTTGAGAATAAGCCTACTCTTGTCTGGGTACAAAGAAGTATAGTTGCAAAAAATCTTACCATAACAGTAGATGTCCTTCTTTTCACTTTTGCAGTATTCATAACAGTAGGGATCCCCTGCCAAGGGCGGCCTGACATCCAGCCAGTATACCAAAGCCTTTAGGTTGCCTAAAGGTATAACGTATGCCACATGTATGCTCCATGCTTAACATTGGGGATAAAGGTGTCATCTGGACATACCATCCTCAGAACTGAGGGCCTAGTAGGAATGCCAGTCCAAGGAGAAAAGAGGTGATTGGTGCATCCAGACAAGAAATGGACCAGGGGAAGGAGGGAGGGAGGGAGGGAGAGAGTGAATACTATAACAGTGAAGAGAAGGACATCTACCATTATGTTAAGACTTTGCACAAATTTATTATGTCCTTCCTTATCACTGCTGCAGTATTCATAACAGCAGGGAAAGCTCCAAAGCTCATGAAGAAACTTGGAAGGAGGAAGGACCAGATGAGTCCTCTAGGAAGCCATGAAGAATGGCCTGAGCAAAACCAGATCTAGCTCTGGAGATTCCATTCAACTTGTAATGCTTGGTAAAAGTATGCACAGAAGTCCAGGTAACTGCCTCAAGAATAGAGTGACTATCCAGACTCTTGAAAAACAGCACCAGAAGAAACCGCAGCCCTAGCAGAATGAGCCATAACAGGAAAAGGAAGGCCCTTACCATGAAAAGAACAACAAAATGAAATAGCTTTTGAGATCCAAGAATAAATAATTTGCTTGGATACAGCTAATCATGGAGTCCTAGGATGAAAAGAAACAGACAACTGATCAGATTTCATAATAGATTAGTCTTATCCAAATAAAATCTGAGTTGTCTATGCACATCCAATGTGAGCAGCACCCTCTCACTGGCAATTTGCAGAAAGAGAAAAAAGTAGGCAAATGAATAGACTGATTAAGAGAGAACTCATTAACCACCTTGAGCATAAAAGAAGGATTAGTACACATGGGCACCCTGTCCTTGTGAAGTACCAAAAAAGGTGGACAAGCCATAAGGGCTTGAAACTCAGACATCTGTCTAGCAAAATAAGGACCAACAAAAGAGCGGTGCTGCAACAGCAATGTTGCAAGGAAGCTGAAGCAGCAGGCTCAAAAGGAGCCTGAGTCAATTTTTCCAAAACAAAATTAAGATCCCAGGGAAGAGGAACAGGCTTCTTGGGAGGCCTAATATGAAGGACACCTTTAAGATATTGTTTAGCTTCATATCTGGAAGCCAAAGGAGGAGAAAAAGTAGACATGCAGAGATGGCTGATCAGTGAGTCTTAACAGAAGAATAGGGCAAGCCAGCATTGAGCAATTCACACAGATATGAGAGAACCAAAGGAACATCCACAGAAAGTAGATCCAGGTTACTAGAAAAACACCAAACAGAAAACCTCTTCCATTTGGATAAGTAGGATTGCCTAGTGGTGGGTTTCCTGGTCTCCTGCTCGACCCTAAGCACATCCTCAGAAAAAAGATGTTTATATGGAATCAAAATCCTTTCACCCACAGTGTCAGCTGAAGAGTGGACAGGTGAGGATGGATGAGAGAACCCTTGTCTTGTGTGAGTAGGTCCACCCTGTGAGGTAACTTGTGATGATTACCCTTGGCTAACTGCAGAAGAAGAAACTTGTGATGATTATCTTTAGTAAATGCAGAAGAAGTGGGAACCAATGCTGTCTTGGCCAAAAGGAAGTCATCAACAAGATTTTGGGAGTATCCTGTTGAATTCTGAACAGGACTTTTGGAATGAGGGGAAGGGGAGGGAATGCATAAAGAAACATCTCCTTCCAAGAAAATGAGAGGGTGTCCACCTTCCACAGCAGACAACCTGGAACCCTGGCACAAAATAGAGGAAGCTTCCTGTTTAGAGGGGAAGCAAATAGATCTATTTGAGGAGTATCCCACTGGTGGACAATGTCCAGAAACACGTCCTTGTGCAGCATCTATTCATAGGATTGAGTTAAGGACATGCTCAGAGTGTCTGCCACAATGTTTTGACCTGAGGGAATGTAAACTTCCTGAAGAGTCACATGAGATGGACAGCAAGATCCCACACCAGGAGTGCCAACCGACAAAGAAGATAAGATCTTGCCCCCCCCTTTTGTTTACATACCATATCACTGTGGTATTCTCTGTAAATACCTTGAGATGTCCTGGTCAGAAAAGAGGATGAAAAGCCTGAAGCACCAGCAGAAGAGCTCTCATCTCTTTTACACTGGTATGCTCTTTCTGTTGAAGAGGCGACCATACACCCTGCACCTTTAGGGAGCCAAAAGCTGCTCTCCATCCCACATCTGAGCCATCTGCAAATGGCTCCTGAGAGGGATGAGGGCAATGAAAGGGGAGCTCTGGGTTTGAGACAACTGCTGAATCCACCAGTGATGTTCCTTCTTTAGACAAGGAAGAAAAAGAACTACAAAGTTTAGGGAATGTGCATGTTGAAGCCAAAATGACTTCAGACACTAATGAAATTTTCTCATGTGGAGTTTGGCCAGATGGAGCATAGGGATGGTGGATGCCATATATCCCAGACCTCTTAAAAACTCAATGGCTGTCATAGTGGCCACAGGAAGAAGATTTTCAAAGAAGAAAATGAGTGTCAAGACCTCGGGAGGAGGCAGAGATGCCAGCATAGGCACTATTTGAATCCTCCACCCCAGAAAAGCATGGTCATCAGAAGGAATCCGAAAATACTTTTTTGAAGTTTACTGTGAATCCCAGGCTTTGCAGAAAGGAAATGACACAAAGCAGATTTTGTAAAAGGATCTCTGTAGAGGATGCCAGAAATAGGAAATTGTCCAAGTAAGGAAATACTTGGATCCCCTGAATCATGCAAAAAACAATCGCAGGAGCTAGGCATTTGATGAATACCTTTGGGGTAGTAGAAAGGCCAAAGGGCAAAGCAGAGAACTGAAGATGCCAGGAAGCAACAGAGAAATGTAAAAACCTCTTGAAAAGGGGATGAATAGGGATATGGAGGTAAGCATTCTTGAGATCCAGAGCAACCAGAAAAGCTTGAGGAAGCAAGAAAGGGAACAAAGTCTGAAGGGATAACATTTGATAGGGAGGAACCCTTCAGAAAAGTATTCAGGTGAGAAAAATCCAAAATGGGTCTCCAAGTTCCCACTTTCTTGGGGACCAAAAACAATTCTGGAATAAAATCCCTTCCCCCTTTGAGCAGCTGGAACCTCTTGAATAGTTCCTTGAGTCAAAAGATCCTGAAGCACCTCTGAAAAAAAGATTAATTGTTCTTGAGGTGGCTGAGAAATGCCTATGAAGGGGGAAGAGATTTCCAAACCATGAAATACCCTTGGCAATTGATGGAAAGAGCCCAAGAATCTTGGGTTATGCTTAACCAAACAGGAAGAGATAGAGAAAGATGAGGAGAAAGATGAATTTGGCTGAGAAGAGTTGGGTAGTCAGACAGCACCTGTTTTTTTCAGGAAAGGAAGGCTTCTGAGCAGGAGTAGTCTGAGTGGAGGAAACCTACTACCATCTTTCTTGGCTTTAGGAGGAGGACAAGACTGTCTTCTAACAAAAACTGGTTTAGTAGGGTAGTTCCTCTGGACCTTATGCACTGGTGAAACAAAAATATGTTTCAGATCATGTAACTCCTTGCCTTTCTCCTGCAGGGACTTGAACAAATCATCATCAGCAGCAGCACCAAACAAACAACTGTTGTCCAGAAGAGCATCCATCAACTTAGCCTTAATATCATCAGACAGAGGTTAAAGCTGTAACCAGGAATGTCTCCTCAAAACAGAGCCAGAAGCAGCAGGCCTAGAGGAAGCAGTTGCTGCATCATAACTACATTTAATGGAATGGCGAGCCACGTGGGAAGAAGCCCCTAACAGAGGCAAGGCAGACGTTTCACCCTCAGAATCAAGAAGGTCAGAAATAACATGACAAGCCTGAGAAAGGAGAGCCAAAACATATCTGTCATATGAGTCTGATTATTAGCAACACAAACGGCTACAGTGGCAGAAGTATAAACCTTTTTACCCAGCCTTTCCATGGTCCTATTGTCCTTATCAGAAGGAAGGAGCTTAGTTGAGGGCAGTAATTTAGAAGGCTTATCAGATGCCACAGAGACCACCAAAGGGTCAGCAGGTGGACCCTTGTAAAGGAATATGCAGTCATCATGCACTTTATAAAACCAGTCTGGTTTCTTAGGAGCAAGGGCCTGAGAATATGGAGTCTGAGAAGCAGAAGAAAAAGCATCGAGTAAAGCAGCCAAAACAGGAGGAACAGCACAGGGTCTAGGAGACTCCATTTAAAGGAGCTCATAATATCTTCTCTACATATCAGACACTTGAAATAATCACATTTAAAGAATTCCATCATCCTAACAATGGTATCCCCAAAAGTAATCTCCTCAAAAGGGGATTCAGGACTAGTAGACTCCTATTCCTCAGAACCATACCCCAGAGCGGAAGGAATCTGGGTAGAATAGGCCAAGGATTCCTCATCCAAATCCTCCTCTTCTTGAGAAGAATCCTGATTCCTAGATCTCTTGAGAGGGAAAGATGACCAAGAAGGAGCTGGAACAGAGAACCCCCGAGGAGGCCATAAGGGCATTAAATTAGCCCTGTGTAAAATTCTGCCTTTCACTTTGAGGGTCCTTGGGAGCAGAAGAAACATGTTTTGTCTATTGCTTCTTTATAAAGGGGATGTCCGCCTTATGAAATGTATAAGGTTACGATGTCGGCCTACACTCAATAATCATAGTCAGAACTTCATCCCTCACCATATCTGAGGCCCTTCAGTGATAATCAGCCATGGTTCCCCTTGAACATTTGAAATGGATGTCTGCAAGGCCTCTCAAGACATGCAAGTAGCCAGATCCATGTCAGCCACCGAAAAGGACATGACAGAAGAATCCAGCCCAAGAACCGGGCAAACCTCTGGGCTTTCATCATCCTCAAGAGAGATGTCCGATGTAGGAGGTGTAGCCAAAGAATCTGACCTAACTTTTTTGGCCATCTTCTTTGAAGATGGCTGACCCTCATGCCAGGAAGTACCTTCCATGGTGTCTTTTGCTAAAAGTTTTAGATGCTGTTTTTCTAGATAAATAGTGAGGGGTGAAAGACAACTACATAAGGTCTTTGGCACAATAGCCTGACAAATATTGCAGGATGTATGATCGTGAGAAGCACCTAAACAAAATAATCACTGCTTGTGACAGTCTTTATGGGGAATCTGTCTCCCACAATGCCATTTACCCTTTCTGGATGGCATTAAACCCTACAACAATACAAAAGCAAAAAGAAGATAAGCAAAAAACACCAACCAGCAATGACTCGGGTGATCAGACCGGGTTTATATTATATAAGCAAACGCACTGAATTGCGAACGCTATATAATCGACCCACAAGCCCCAAAAACCCAAAATGTTGAACACACAGATCAGCAATTTTTTTCCCCAGGGAAAAAATCACTGATCCATTAAAAAAAAAAAAAATCAAAACACAAAGTAGAATTGGGGGCTTCACCCCCCACACCCCCAATGTAGACAGCTCTGTCCCCCACACCCCCCCTGCTCAAATATACCATCTCCAAGATTGCACCACAGAGGAGGAAATGGCAAAGTCCTGAAAACGGCCCAGTGATTTTTTTTCCCCTAGGAAAAAAATCGCTGTTCCATGCTTTCGATATTTTGCCATTTCCCGTAATGACGTTTGACTAAACAGTATTCGCAATTCATTGTGTTCACTAAAATAATAGGGACCCATCAGACCAATGATCAGAAATGGTGTTCAGACTGACTGCAAAGAACTTCTGAGGATGTTATGTCCAGATGTCACCTTTATGCCCTATGTTACACGAGGAGCATACATGTGACATACGGGGTACCTTAAAGCAACCAAAAGGTTTTGGTATACTGGCTGGACTTTGGGCCACCCTTGGCAGGGGATCCCTACTGTTATGAATACTGTAACAGTGATTTGGAAGGACATCCAAAGGGACATCCACAACTGTGGCCAGTACAAAGGTATCAAACTCCATGAAAGTTGTGGAGAGGGGGATTGATAACTGGATATGCAGATGAGCAGTTTGGATTCAGATCAGTATGCAGCACAACAGACCCAATGTTTGCTGTGAGACAGACAGTTGAGAAGAACTGATGAGAGAAAGAGTCCAACTGCACATTCCTAGACTTGGCGAAACCATATCTCAAAGCCCCAAGAATGCTGATTTGGGCAGGACTGCGGTGGTTCAAAGTCCCAGAAACATTTGGTAGAATTAGTGCAGGCCATGTACAAGGACCCAATGACTTAAGTATGAACAGTGTTCGGTCTCAAAGAGGGGTCCCCAGTGGAAGTGGGTGCCCACCAGGGATCAGCTCTGAGCACACTGCTGTTCATACTGGTGATGGGCTACATTAACAAACAAGTTGGAGGGGACATATCAACAAAGTTGCTGTATGCAGAAAATGTAGCATTACAGGTAGACTCTGAGCAAGAACTTCAGCAAAGGGCAGGGGAATGGAATGTAAAACTGAAGGCACATAGGATGAAACTAAGTGCAGATAACACAGTGGTAATGGCAGCAAATTGGGGAAATCAGAAGAAGCTGACACTTGAGGTAGATGGGAAGAAAGTGGAGCAGGTTAATAGCTTTAAGTATCTGGGAGGGGTGGTTGATGAGAACGCAAGTCTAAATGAAGAAGTCAAAGCTAGAATGTGAGGAGCTTCAGTCAAATGGCATAGAGTGTCAGGTGTGGTGTATGACATACGAATGCCAAAGAAGCTGAAAAGTAAGGTGTACAAAACAGTGGTGCAGCCAGTACTACTGTATGGTACAGAAACTTGGGCAGTAAAGGCAGATCAGATGAGAAAGTCAGAGATGGAAATAAAGTGCCTGAGAAGGGTGGTAGGATGCACACTGTGGGACAGACAAAGAAATGAGGACATAAGAGCAGAAGCCAAAGTAGTTCCAAGTGTAGAAAAGATCAAAGAGACCAGATTGCTGTGGTTTGGGCAGATGTGCAGAAAAGGAGAACACAATCTACTGAAGATGATTTGGGACAGACCAGAAGACAGTAAGAGGAAACAAGGGTGTCCATCAAAGAGTTGGATGGATTGTGTGAGAGAAGCTCTGCGACAGTCAGGCACGAGTGATGGCGACACTTATTATGACACCCCAACCCCATGTAGAAAAATGGGAAAAAGGGAGTTGACGATGATTAAATGACTACTACAGACTGGTGTGACAGGTATGACTAAATGACTACTACAGACTGGTGTGACAGGTATGATTAAATGACTACTACAGACTGGTGTGACAGGTACGATTAAATGACTACTACAGACTGGTGTGACAGGTACGGTTAAATGACTACTACAGACTGGTGTGACAGGTGTGATTAAATGACTACTACAGACTGGTGTGACAGGTACGATTAAATGACTACTACAGACTGGTGTGACAGGTACGATTAAATGACTACTACAGACTGGTGTGACAGGTACGATTAAATGACTATTACAGACTGGTGTGACAGGTACGATTAAATGACTACTACAGACTGGTGTGACAGGTACGATTAAATGACTATTACAGACTGGTGTGACAGGTACGATTAAATGACTACTACAGACTGGTGTGACAGGTGCGATTAAATGACTACTACAGACTGGTGTGACAGGTACGGTTAAATGACTACTATAGACTGGTGTGACAGGTGCGATTAAATGACTACTACAGACTGGTGTGACAGGTACGATTAAATGACTACTACAGACTGGTGTGACAGGTACGATTAAATGACTACTACAGACTGGTGTGACAGGTCCGATTAAATGACTACTACAGACTGGTGTGACGGGTACGATTAAATGACTACTACACACTGGTGTGACAGGTATGATTAAATGACTACTACAGGCTGGTGTGACAGGTACACATTCCTCAAGAGATAGTAGGAGGAATTTAGCAAAAATGCTATGAATCTATAGTAAAAAGATTTATGTTTCAATTTACTTTTATTTGCTCGAGATTCCAAATCTTAAATACTTCTCAGAAGAGCATTTGTGTACCCTTTATAGCTGTGTAAAGTGATTTTTTTGTAATAACAAAAGAAATACTGTATTCTAATACCAGTCTTACTACTGCAATGTACAAAGGAACTAGCATCTCCTGTTTCTGAGAGGTAAAGAAATGGAAGCTTATGAGTAATACATCATAAGGTCTGGTGATTTCATACGCTACACTATAAGTGAAGTTAAGATTTTCTGTAATAATTTCTCCCAAATTTATGAGTTGTGACTGCTTTAATTCTAAGCATTTTTAAAGCATTGTTTTGTTGCATCCTGTGTGACAATAAATTCTGCAGTAGTAGAACCATTTAAGAAAGAGAAAAAGGTATTCCTTTTTATGTGATATTGTAAATACAGAATGAGTGATCACTTTTTTTTACAGATATGCCGATATATTTTTCTTTCATTCTAAACAGCTTGGTTAGATATTCTGAACTTCATTCACATTTCATTTGGGCCATCAAATCGTTATGGCCAGGGATATGCCCTGTGGCCATCTATACTACTGTGAATCACCCCAGTGTCATAGCAACCATGTCATATTGGCTGCTTAGTATCAATACGTCCTTCAGATAAATCATTCATGTTTATATATGTATTATTCATTGTTACTTTGTGCATACCACACTTCATTCTGTGAACTGTAACTACTTCAGGACACTGCATTGCTATATGTGTTTAGCTTTGAACTAAGATACTGAACTCCCAAATTTTTCATCCTGGAAACTAAACCTTGTGGCCAAAGTAACAACGACATTCCTTCCCAGCATCACATAACATTACATCATTATCTAGATTAAGGTCTATAGCAGCAAGAAAGCATGGGGGGATAGACCTGGTGAGGCTAAACAAAGATGGGGGGGAGACCACAGAAGACTGAGAAATGCAGATGATGAATGAATACTTTGCTACAGTTCTCAGAGAGGAAAACAAGGGAAAGTGCTATGCTGAGATGGAAGAAAGGCAAGTGTTAGAGGAATGGAAATATATTAGGATAGAGGGATTTGGTTGCTTTTATGGAGGGTAAAGTACAAGGATCACAAGTTTCATATCCCATAATCCTCAGGAACTTGGGAGGATTGCTGGCAGATACTTGGAAACATCTCTTCACCAGATCACTGGCCAGTGAAGATGAGCCAAGGTAAGGGGGAGAGCAAAAAGATACCCTGATAAAAGATGGGGTAGAGCAGGAGAAATCTGAGAAATTACAGCAAGATAGTACCCAGCCATACGCAATGCATCCTGTATGCCACAGTGTGTGCTATAAAAGTAATCTCTTGTGTGTAGTCATATGTGCTAGAATGTAAATAAAAACTGGTATATTTACCATAATTTTATTTTATTGAGTATTTGTTTGTCTAAATAGAATATCTTGTTAACTAAAAGGGGCTTTTGCTTGTATACAAAATGTATCCAACATAGTGATTTTGTGTTGTCAGGTATGTTACAATGCAGGTGTAACTAGAAATCTACATTTTGTACTTAAACCTCATGGTATTACACCAAGCAGTCACTTACCTCTTAAAACACAACTGACCCTCAAAATATTGCCCAAATATATTTCAGAATGGGGCAAA
The DNA here is from genome assembly GCF_019279795.1 of Protopterus annectens. Lineage (NCBI taxonomy): Eukaryota > Metazoa > Chordata > Ceratodontiformes > Protopteridae > Protopterus > Protopterus annectens. The sequence goes on along the minus strand of NC_056739.1, from coordinate 394,183,448 downwards.
ATATTTTTGCTTGTTGCGAATTATAACTCCAAAATTGCTGTTTTAGAGGTGCATAACTGTAAGAATGCTTTGTATAGCTCTATACAGTGGACACTAGTTTACAAAGTTCTTTTTTTAAACATCTTTATTAAATTACCATTTTATGATGCAGGCAATCTTTCATTTATATAAAAGTATTCAAACCATATTAACAAGTTACAAGCATTATACATCACTTATATTTTTATATGTCTATAATTAAGAAAAAATATTCATTTACTGCCTTCTCTTAAACTTCATTGCTCCTCTAAAATATGTTTCTGCATGCATTGTTCCCATACTTTCCATTTGTTACTATGTAATGTACTCCTACACTTTCCTAAAGAGACCACTTCCTGTTCTTTTATATCTGTTACAGGTTCCCTATTAGAAGCCTGAAACACTATAAGCCTGAAAGTCAAAATCCTGAAAACTATAGACTGAAAATGCAAAATCTCGAAAGTGCAAAATCCTGAAAGTCAAAATCCTGAAAACACAAAATGGACATACTGACGTCATTGTGGCTTTGCTATTGTTAGCCCTGTGGTGTTAGGTCATGCGTTGGGTCCAGGTAAGTGTGCGGTTGGTTTTATGTTAGGGTTAGGGGCGGTTTAAGTGAGTTAGGGTTAGGGCGCAGGTTAGGCATGTATGCAATAGTGACAAATATTGGGGTTAGGGGCGGTTTAAGTGAGTTAGGGTTAGGGCGCGGGTCAGGTGAGTGTGCGATAGTGACGGACCTTAGGGTTAGGGTTAGGGTCAGGGTCAGTTGGTAGATATTAGTGTCTTTATAGTGACATATTAGCATTATTTGTGTTTTCAGGATTTTGACTTTCAGGATTTTGCACTTTCGAGATTTTGCATTTTCAGTCTATAGTTTTCAGGATTTTGACTTTCAGGCTTATAGTGTTTCAGGCTTCTAATAGGGAACCCTGTTACAATATTCACTACTTCAAGTACAGCTAGTTTAGATTTTAATTTCCATTTTCTAGTAATTTCTTTTTGGCAGCCACCAGAATTAAACTTAACAAGGCAATTCAGAACCTGTATCCCAGTTCAAACAAACCATTTCCTTAGTTACCCTCATTTGCTCACCCAGTATTCCTGACAAAGTACTCTGTGGGAAATTTCTAAAGTCTGCCAACTCAGTATACCCCCAAAACATATGTTCCCAGCTACCTGTTTCCTCCCCATCATACGCCAACATTTACCATCTATCTGAGGAAAAATTCTTTGGAGTCTACTTGGGGTATAAAAGCATCTATGCAAATGCTTCAAGGCAAAAATTCTAAATCTTTTAGACTTTGTTGCACATTTGGGAACCATACATATGTCCTCCCATTGTTTCTTTGTGAATTGCATATTGAATCTCTCTTCCCAATCTTTTCTGACTTCTTCTGACCGATTGCTATAGTTGCTGGGCAATATTTTATATGCCCTACGAATTATCCCTTTTTAACAATAACTTCTGTCCTAGTTTCATTTAAAAACTCAGCAAATGCAGGTCTTTCATTTAGGGTTCCCTTTCTCTTTGTCTATAATTGGATATCAATCCCTGATAGGAAAGGCAATCACTAGCATGCAATCCAAACGTCTTCTTGGTCTCTTCCCTTTCTATTACCTTTCCTTCTCTAATTATTTGTTTCCAGTACCTTAGTTCTTTTGTCAGCTTCCTGCAGTAAATTCCAGGCCTTCCTGTCTATTCTCTATACCTCTAATTGCAGTCATCCATCCCAGTTGGCAGAATCTCCTTTCTCCATTTCCCTGCTTGTTTTGTTCTCAGTATACTTTCTGCTACATTATGAATACAACATTCTGTATGACTGTTATTGTTCTTAACAATTTGTGTCCAAAATCCCATCCTTTCCTTATTTCTTGAATCACCCCCCTGCTTTATCACTATCTCTTTCTACTTTGAATTGTAGCTTTCTGCTTGTGTTATGTATAAAAGTCTTTACTGTGTAGCTCTAAAATATCTTTTCAAATCAGGTAATCCTAAACCTATCGGTTCTGTTGGGAGGATCAACGTATCTCACTTGACTCTTTCCCTTCCAAAATTAAGTTCTTCAACTCTACTAATTATTGTCTAGAAATTCTCCCTTGGTTGATAAAAAATATGCCTGACCTCTGTATAAAACTAAAGGAATTAAAAATACTTTATTGCTTCTGTCTTGCTACCATATTCATAGGCAAGAGCTTACAGTTTCTTAGTTTTTGTATTACCTTTTGTTTACTCTCTTCCCACATATCCTTAGCTGTCATAAACAAATCTTTTTTAATCCATTCTAATACTTCATTTTATCATGTCTCCATAAATATGGGTATTGTTAGACCAATTCATATGGGGGTACATAGTTTATAGTTATAATGTTTGTTTTATCTTCACTAATTGTATATTCCCCCCTCAAAATTGTTGCAGAATATTGCACGACGCTGAGATATGCTATTCTGGTTGCATCACTTAGAAAATAATATTATCTGCTAATAAAGCCAACTTTTCTCGAACATCATACCAATTATATCTCTGAATTTCAGAGTCCTTATTTTCTTTGCCAGTGTCTCTAAAAATAATAAAGATAACAATGGGGAAAAGCAGAAACCAATGCTTGGTTCATTTGTTTATAAATAACTTAGAGATTGACCCTCAGTTTGATTTTTGCCTCTGATCCCTCATACGTCTTTCTAATTAACCGTATTATTGTATCAGTAAATGCAAATTATTGTATCAGTAAATGTAAATGCTTCCGTTGTCCTCATGAAATCTGAGTCCAGTCCTTTGAATGCTTTCTCTACATCCCACCAAAAACAGCAGTATTTTCTTACGCTCTGCTTCCCTCTGGATTATCATTCTTCTATTAATATTGTCAAATGTTTGCCTCCCCTCCACAAAACCAAACTGGTCCATATCTGTCAATTTTGGCATTAGCTTTGCCATTCTTTTAACCCTTATAGATAAGCACTTAAACATCATGATTTAAAATTGTAACAGGCCTATATGGAGCTGTATCACATGAGTTTCAGCCACCATAGTTTTTTCCAGGATGTTGGTGCCTCCCCTCCTTTTAAAATACCATTAAAACAAAACCTTCCAGATCTTTTTCGCTTTTGTCCATCCTAACTTCCACCAGAATATCATACGTTCCTGGAGACTCTTATGTGGATTGGCTATATATCACGATTTGTATCTCATCTCCTCCTGTCTTAACTGCTAGTTGTTGAACCTCATCTATCTCTAACCTTGGCATACTTAAGTCTTTATCAGAAGAAAAACAACATATTTCAACAGAAAAGGGGGTGTTCTTTTAGTAGAATGATACCTTTACTGTTAAAACTCACTGTACTGATCATGACAAGGAAGTGTGGATGACTTCAGCGCTGAGTTGCAATTAAACCGCTAAGGACAGAAAGGCAGTCCTAAGTTGACTTTATATCCAACTGTTCAAGTGTAACTTCTTTAAAGATTTACTAATAATTCTTGAAGGTGACTGTCAGGTAACCTTATACGCAGCGGTCCACTTTCATGGCTTTGTAAGTATTTCACAGGGAGTTTGGCATGCTTTATTGTACTGTTTTCACTAGGGGTAGGAATAAAATTTGTGCTCACGAAGAATGCAGCACCCATCCACAATATATCTGTTATTATTTGACATTATATCCAAAGAAAAAGTCATATATAACAAGTTTTTGTCACTGTATACATTCCTCCCCTTAGCATTAGACTTTGTAATGACACAAACGTGCAGAGGTGCATGTCTTTATACCTGAAATCACCAATGTAGTGCATTCTGTATGTGACAGGGATTGCAATTTTTTCTGACAAATTTAGAAATTTTAAAAGTGATTCAGAGATTCTGACTTGTATTTAATAGGTACTATCAGTGGACCAGCATAGCCATTGTCTTGTCTTTTGCCATTCGGCTCATCGGAAATAGTCAAATATTTGTTCAGGCTAATAAAATTGGTAGATGTCAACATTGTATCATTACTGTATTGGGAAATCAAATACTCATTTCTCAGAAAAGTGATGTTTTATGTAATTTTAACTATTGCATAAGAAATTATAGTGCAGACAATTATATACTAATGGCTTGAAAAGACTAACATATTCAAAATGAAAAATGTTATCAGTTTTAACTTTTAGATAAAGTACCGCACATACAGACAACTAAAGAGCAATGCCAGCCACCAGCCTAGATCTGAAAGAAAACATGTCTTCTGACTTTACAGGGCCCTGTTATCTTGCCATACTAGGAAAAAAATATAACAGTTTTTCACTGAAAAATATAAGCTCAAAAGTGCTTCTCAGAATGGTCAGTGTCTCAAAAGTAAGCAGTCGCTCACACTGATAATGCCACAGGATTTGTGTAGTGGTATGACATTAATTTTCTGTGGAATTAAGAACTTTTTTCTTTATTTCAAGTAACAGGAAAAAACAAACAGACCAGCTAAGGCTCCACACTCCAGCGTAAAAACTCAGGTTTTATTCACAGATAAAACTGCACAAGCACTTTCACACATTGCTTTTGTCAGGTGCTTAACAAACAAACACAAAAACTTCCTTATATACTCTTATTAACATATCACATGACTTACCCCCTATATATAATCACATGATTATAAAAGTAACATAAAAACATTATAAACACAATAAAAAAAAATTTAAAAATAATAATCTAAACAGAGGTCTAGACTTCAATTTAGGTCTTAAGGGGACATGGTCATTTAAGCCATGTCCTGCGTCCCCTCTTAATCTAACTATCCAGGTGGCCTCTAACTCCTCAGTTTGATTCTGAATGTCACCGACCCTAACATTGGGATACACCCTACCTATCGCCATGAACTTGAAGATATGTGTAGAATCTGTATTAATAATATGTTTCACTAATGCACTCACTTTATTCTTCTTATTTATGTGGTACATATGCTCACAAATTCTGTCTTTGAAACATCCATCTTACCAACATAAAACTTTCTACAACTTAAACAGTGAGCAAGATAAACTATATGCTCAGTTTCATGTGTGGCATTAACCTTAAACTTATAAACCTTCTTATGATCAAGATGATCAAATTCCGAGCTAGTATAAATTACCCCACAGAATGAACATCTGCCACATGGTAAAGTTCCCCTACTACTCTGTACTAGAGGCATATCTCTAGGGTAACAAAGCCTTCTTTTTAAAGACTTTTTATTCCTAAAAAGGAACTTAGGTTCACTATCTATAACTGCTGCTATCTCTTGATCTGTAATCAAAATATTCCACTGCTTTCGAATTATGTCCATATATCTACAGGCATCATTAGTATAATATAGGGGTAGTTTCAGCTTATTTCTACTCAACCTGGGTTTGACATAGCTTTGTATGTTAGGCAGAGATCACCTCTGAGTAGGCGATATGCGACGGAGTAAAGCTGGAGTTTTTTGAGACGGTCTGCGTAGGGTATCTGTTTTATTTACATATATATATATATATATATATATATATATATATATATATATATATATATATACATATGTATAATGCACACACACACATACATATACAAAAAGCAGACAATTACAAAAAAAATATCAGCACACGGGTAACTATATGTGCAACTTAAAATATTTAAGTAGAATTTAAATAAAAAGCTTTTTTATTTTCTCGTGATGAAAAGCCTGTATCTTGCTCCTTTCAGAGTCTTGAACATAAGACTCTGGGTGGATATAGCTCTGCACCAAATATAGCACATTTTGCTAGGTATGCAATCAAATAAATCCTATATGGGAGTGCGAGTCTCCTATGGTTAGAATTTCAGAAACTTTTAGCTTAATGGCTCAAGGGGGGGGGGGGGCAGTGGTGCAATGGTGTTTGCATTTGTTCCCATGAAAGTCTTAAAATATATTCTAATGGAATCAGAGTAAGTTAAAAAAACTAAACTGACATCCACCCTTAAATAATCTGCAGGGGTCATCTCTCTCCAGTCTCACATGACACAGATAATACTGATTCACTGCTTAAGACTACCACTGTAACTCTGATCTGACACTTCAAATAAAACAACATATCTTGTGGTGTGTTTTGGAATATACTCATTGATATTAACATAGTTCCCCATGTTAGGATATTAAATCCTGCAATGTTTTATATAGTGTCTCTAAATAACTTCAGGACTTTTGGGGATCAAATGTTAAATATACAACCCGTAATGCTACAAAACGTGTTATAAATATATCCTAGATTCTTTATAAATGTTAAATGTGTCATTATAATTAGCCATTTTCTCTGCCTGCCTTATCTCATCATACAGAAGCTGTGTATGCAAAACAAAATCAGATGTACTACATAATTTCATCATCACTATTAAGAAACTCTGTTCTGATTTTTAGGCTGCATGACAGACTTTTTTTGAATATGTTTGTGTCCCTCAAGACTTTGAACATTAAAAGGTTATTCTCATTAAAAACAGCAAATGTAAAAGCTCCCTGTGGCACTGTCCAAAGCATTTTTGCATGGAGGTTATAATGTCCTACATTGTAACCCCACAATCTTGCTACTTGCATATAGTGCCTTGAGACTGCTATACCTTACAGTAAGAGACATTTTCTAGGACACTGCAATTTCAGACTTTAAACCAAAAAAAATTCTAATTCAGTGTTATGAGGATCTTAATTTAATTCTTTGTATATTCAAATGGATCCCTAAATATCTGGGAAAATCATTTATTAACAATTCACAAATCAAATGCCAAGTTTTAGCCAAAGCTTTATCAGTGTTTTTTTTTGCCAGTTTTATATCGTCTAACATTTTGCATGCCAAAATGCTTTATCAAATGTGATATGTTATTGCCCAAATGTATCCACCTTACTTTTGGACAGAAACTGCACTTAAAGAGAAGAATTTTTAGCACAGAAAAAACAGAGCTGTGACTTCCATCAATTTGCTAGCCTGTAGCAGCAACGATTCTTAATTTCGACATGGCTCCCGAGCTGACAACAGGTTGTATGTCTGCTGTTTGTCTGTGTGAACGGCTGCAGCAATGCAATTTAAATAGAAGAAGCATGTTTGGGAGGGAAATCGTAAACCACTATATACCAAGCAAGCATTCATAAACCATTATATACTCTACAAACATTCATAAACTGCTGTATAATGTGCAAGCATCAGCACATATATGGGGAATGCAGAAGCGGGACAAGCTTTAGACTATCCCTTTTCCTACTGTTTAGATAAGATAACAGACTTTTTCTTAAATAATGTCATTATATAATAGCAATACTCCACTCCTGTATGACCCTAACTCTCAATTTACTCACAGCTGTCTTTATTTTATAACTTGGGCTTCACCCTTTTGATCCAAACACATCAATCATGGTGCTACCCAGTTTTAGATTTTTGCTATAATCCTCCATTTGTTAGACAAACTGTTTTCAGATGTGACCCATTCATATTCCTCTGTTACGAATTTCTATGTTCATGTGAAATTTCTTTTTCAACTTTGTTATATAGTCGCTTTTCCAGTCAAGCTCTTCCATTTCACAAGTTCATAGACAAGTGCTAGACTAGCTGCCCTAGTGGGACATTTTAAGCTTAGACAATTTCCTTTTCAAAGGGGGAGAATCAAACCTGTACCTTGTGACTGTCAAGCAAACACTTGAACTATAACAAATGCCAGCCCTACAAGTTTAAATGGGGTCAGTACAAATGCTGTTTTCCCAAATTTCCCCAGCCTCTACTGAATGAACCCACAGTCCAGAATACAACAGCATTTTACCCAAATAATGCAAAAGTGCACCTTGTAGTACCTGAATGGTAGGAAATGGAGCTTCAGCACAATAACCATACAGTCAACATAGTTTACACTCCACAATTTTGCAGGGAGTCAAGCCCCTGCACCCTACTTGTGGGTAGTTGTGTCCTGAAATATTGCTACTTAATTACTCTCACTTCAAGGTCATAGGACCTTGGAGACAGAATAAATATGTAACGGCACAATGGGGAGATGCATGGGGGCTTGCCCCTTCATAAAAGCTGTTAAGGGGGATGGTTTGGAACAGTGGTTAAAGACTTTACCTCACAGATATAAGCTACATGGTTTGAGTCTGCCCTCCACTTATTGACTAGGTTTGTAAAAGTCTGTAGACTGATATGAACCTGTAATTCATGTTGACCAGTTTTCTGTGGGATTACATTTTGGGGTAAATCTGCCTAGTACTGCTTAATTATTTTCGTTCTAAAGTTGTGTGACTTCAGAGAGTAGTTCAATATTTTTTCTCACATGAAAGTCAATGTTGAAATAATTTCTAAGGCTGTACAGCCTCAGCATAAGAATAAAGTAGCTGGGATATGTGAAAAATGGTCTGCAAGAACAAATTTAGGATATTCTAGCCACTCCTACTGATGTGCGTCTGTGTTTCTAGATTCTGGGTTTGTTCAATGTAAAGCCTGAAAAACAGGAGGTGGGTATTTGCAGTGAACATAATTTCCTCACTCGACCTTTAAACTGTGACATACAGGAAATAATTACAACTTATTGAAACATTCCAGCTTAATTTAGAAAATAATCCAACAGTAAAAACTCCAACCAGAGTGAATATTCCATTGTTAAATGAAAAATATAATATGCAGTACGTAAAAACAATGGAATAAAGCAGAAACCAGAAGAACATAAAATAAAATAAAAACTTTTAATGAAACATGAAATAAAATGTGTATAGCAAACAAACAGTAAGAACTTTCATAATTGCTTCTTCAGACCATAAACCCAGCTGTTAAACCTCATTAATTTATATATTTAATAGAGCCTAATTAACATATTAAATTGCATAGTGGGTGGTTCATTCTATACAACCAATGTTCATTCTTAGAAAACACACATCAACTACAATCAAGGCTCAGTCCCTCTCTATCATGGAACCAATTGATCCTTCCGAAAACAATTAGGCTATAAATCATAGTGAGCCAGGCAATACTATAAGATGGAATATATATGGCTTCAGAGGGAATATTTAAATAGACATTAAAAAGCAATATCTGATACTTTAAGTATTAAAATTCCACTAGTGATATGAGCCTGACAATGCAATGCGGAGCCTTGATTCTACTTGTAGTCCTTTTTTGTCACAACCCGTTATTTAGACAGTAAATCACAGCACAGCTTCTTTTTCTTCACCTGTAATACTGTGCTAGTAGCATGACCCCTAAGAGTATCATCTGAGCTCAGATTCTGGATCACTTTCTTGTTAGCCGTAGACAACAGGGTTAGAAACAGAAGTTCAGCATATACTGCCTATAATGTTAACACTTTACCAATTATTAAACAAAGCAACGCCATTTCTTAAAATTATAGTTAATGCATGCTTCATATAGTGATGTTGTATTGTGGAAACCTTGTCTAAATTACTATTAGTCAAAAAATATATATTACTTTTTTGCAGGCCCCTTGGAGGATAAGAATGGAGTCTGGACTGTGACACAGGTGACGTGGGTTCGGTTACTGAGCCTGGCACTAGAGTAGTCAGCAGGGGGATGGTGTATGTGAAAAAGCAATATCTTTTTGAGTTGCTTATCCTGTTATCATGAAGGAGGGGGTTTCAGCACAGGATAATGCTCCCCAGAGGTTAGACAGAGAATATTTATCCTGGTTTGAAAATTGCACAGACATTTTTGATCTGAATGGCATCATACCTTTGCAGAGCAGGGATGGGGGATAGGTACTGTTAAGGCATAACAAAATCTCTATATCATCAAATGTGATGCCTCGGGTTTCCCGTGTGACTATGGGATATATACGAGATCAGGTCGGGGAAGTCAGGCAATTCCTCATGTCAGTGATTAAGGTGAAGCACCAATGGCGGCTGTAGAGGGGGACAAAACACTTTTTTTTTTAAATTTTAAGTATTAATTTCTTTAACAAATTCCTAGAGTGAACATTTATTGTAGAACTTCCTAACACCTCACATAACAAACAATTCAATTTAAAGACGATGAAAAGAGACTTGGTTCATGAAGTCCTCACTCTAACACACCATCAGGGGCCTTTTAATGCTCTTGCTATGTAGAAGTCGGCTGTTGCACTGCTCCTCCCAGATTTTCTGCAGGCTGCTTTTAAATCAATGAAGTCCCTTCTGTTTCTGATTACCTGTGTCCTCTTCATCAATTAAACATTTAGGTTAATAATGTATAAAACTGGGAGTCTAAAAAGAAAATAAAACATACCACATAAAATGTGTCTGATGATGCACTATTGTATGGGCAAAATGCACTCTTATATTTTTACCTGACTACTACTACCACTGCTGTTCTAATAAATGACAGTCACCTCCTGACCTACAGAAAAGGGAGCCCTTTAATATATTTTAACTCTCCTGCTCTCCGTCAAGGACATTTTAGTGATGCCCCTGCTGTGCATATAGAATTCTGTACTGTATTGCACCTTCCAGTATCTTCATTTTTTGCTCCATTTTTTTTCTTCCCTGGTGTCATGCTAACAGCTATCCCAGTGTCCCACATAATGTATACTGGGTCTAAAGGACACTCCGACCCCCCCAGACTATTACCGAATTTAAGTCAGGGCCAGCATGGTACCTAAAGGCATCCTGGGGGAGTTCTTACTGTCCAATCATCAGCCTGGGGGTGGTTCACTTTTACGGTCTACCCTGTTCTTTCTTGATGTGTGTGCATTGAATGAAGGGATGTGCATTGGGCAGACCACACTACTCTTCCTCCACACCTCTGTATGGGACTACCATCAGCAAGCTGACCTGCCCTTCCACCAAACACATTATAAATGGCTTCCCAGCCTCTGACAGAAACCTCTTATTTCTCTGCTTGCCCTGCCTACACACACATCACTCCCCCTTAGGATAAGCATGCCCATCCTCACTGCTGCTCCATCAGTCAAATGAGCAGCTAACCTGAACTGGGTCAACTGGGCTCTAGTCAAAGCTTTATCAGTCTATGCCACCGAAGCGGCCATTCCAGTGTCTTAATTAATGCAAATTTACTGTAACAGCAGCAAAGCTAACAGACTTCTACTTTACTTAATAATTATATGCATTACATTTTAATATAATATAAAACAAAATAGGAAAGAAAAAAAAATGACAGGTAACAATTAACAGTGAAAAAAGCTGCCCTGTTGCACAGTTTTCAAGATGGCTTAGACAATTTAGTACAAGGCAAATGGACAGCACCTTCAGCTGGGCAAGATTTGCCAACAAGCCAGAATTGGTCAGAAAAATAAGTTAATAGATTGCTTATGGTATAGGCCTCCTCCATTTTTCATAAATAAATAAATTAATTAAAATAAACCTACCCAGTGCCAAACATTTGTAGTTTACGTGACAGTATTGACAGCATTTGCCGTGATTGCATTCCTGTAATAATTTTTATACTGTTCTACTGGTCTGTCAATGACAATCTTTATAACTTTCTCCAAATGTTTCACACTTGCAACCATGCAAAATGTAGGATTTACTCTATTTCTGGATTCATGGACAATTTACTAACACCGGTGTTATTAGTTTATTTTTATCTTATCACTAATGACTGACATGAGACTTTTGAAAATACGGGAATATGCGTTTAAAGTTATAGTTCACTAATGTCATAAACCTTGCCCTTCCAAATAAACAAGATAACTGGAGCATTTTTGGGTTATGATCTCATATACGGTCACTAAGCAGTTGGTTCCAAGAGACTATTGCTTAAGTGAGAGCCAGGAACAAAATCAGCCTATCAGAAATATTTTAAGTTGGAACATGGACTTGTAGACTACTTGTGTTAGTATTATACAGCCTCATCAGCGAGAAGTTTTCAACTTCCTGCAGCTTAATAATTGACCAAGAGCTGTGATTCGCACAGCCTTCCAAGGGTCACATTCTCTCTAGTACAGAAGCTGTACACCTCTCTTTTTGTTAATGCCACCCAGGAGGCCCCTCACTACATTTACATAGAAGATATGATTACCATCACAGAATTTCAGAGTAAGTAAGAAAAATTATTGTCGAGTTGCACTGCAAAGTTGTAGTGTTTACTATAGCATACTGTCTATTTTAATCATTTTTGCTAGTATCTGTGTAGAATGTTAAAGTAATCATTCACAAATCAGGAAAAAATCATTGTTGATACAGTGCTCATATATACTTGATTATGTATCTTATCTTTAAATACAAGGAATGTAATAGAAGGCAAAAAGCAGCTGTTTTGCCTATTTTATCAGCTTTGAGCCCATGCTGACAATTGCAGTTCACCCAGTGTTTTCAAGTTTCAGTTTTGATTTGCACCTGTGTTTTTTTTCCCATGAATAATAACAGGACAAAATGAAATCCCTGCTTTTCTGTATTCTTTGTTAATGTTCCAGAGAAATTTGAAAATACCATCATTGAAGAAATTATAATATGTTGTATTGCAGGCTTAGGAGATTATTCAAACAAAATGTATACCTCACTTTGGAATAAAGCAATATATGTAAGGTCATCTTGTTTAGGCATATCACTATGACTTTGGCCCTCAGATTTAGTTTTGCTCCTCCTAGATTTACATTTCTCTTAAAGTCAGACCTGTTTATTAGTGCATATTTTATTAAATGCAGAAGCTAAGCCTAAATAAAGGCTCACTACCACTAACTATATAGGGTCTAGTAAATAAAAATGTTCTACCATGAAAAAGAAACAGCTCCTCTTCCAGACCTTCTGCTATGATTTTTTTAAAGGCCAGTGCTGTAATTTATAATGTTTGGAGGTTGAGAGGTAGAGGGAAAAACTTTGTATGACCATTTCAAGAAGCTACAGTTTGGTCTCAGAAAGAGTTATCAATCTACAATCATTTCATTTAATATTTTTGTACAGATTATTTAACATCAGAGCAGAGGTAACATATACTATATAGCACTTTGCGCTGAAAGCTCTGCTTTCTTGCCAACTCCATGCAGGTTTACAGTATAGAGTGTATAGTATATAATTGGGGTGGGATCTGTAGAATTCATACAGTTTCTAACATATTCACTATTAATCCCCATTGTTCTCTTTCTCTCTCTATAAGGAGAACAGAAAAAAGAAATACTAATATATGTGAATGCTGTTAAATGGGAGAAAAAAATCAGAAAGTTTTACAATGGCATCTTCATTCATGAAGAGTTTTTTGCATAACAAACTCAAAGGAGTTCTGTCTCATTTATGTCATGTCTGCCACCTTTCTGTCACTATTCAGACATGTTAGTAACAACCCATCCCATGCCTTGTACTCCTCACAGTTTTAGCTATCCTCCGTTTCAGTCTACAGATCCTATCTTTTCTGTTATGAAAGATTGCCCTACATTTCTCTAGGCTCTGAAGTCTGCCTACAATCCTTTGCTATTAGGGTGTTGTATTTTGTGTTCATATAGATGTCTCATGCCTACTGTAGAACAGTGTGCTATGCTGTGCTTCCTTTACCTTATCAGCCACTGCAGTTTAAGGAATTTTCCAGGTTGGAAGGCAAAAATATAAAGCAAAATCAGCATCACGAAGCATTTGATACTTTGAAAAATAGAATTTCCAGTCAACCTACACTGGGATACTATGGTGTTTATAAACCTGCAACTCTCACTTGTGATGCTTCTCAATATGGTCTTGGCGAAGCATGTCTTCAGGAACACATTCCAGTTGCATATACAGCTTGTACTTTGACTCCAACAGAAATGCATTATGCACAAGTACAAAAAGAGCTTCTTGCAGTTGTTCCAAATTCAATAACTGTATATTTATATATATATATATATATATATATATATATATATATATATATATATATATATATATATATATATATATATAAAGCTATATATATATATATATATATATATATATAAAGCTATACATATATATATATATATATATATATATATATATATATATATATATATATATATATATATATATATATATCTCAGCAACAGTCCTAGTCCCAAGATATATGCAGGAAACAGCCCCAAAAACGAAAATGTATGGAAGGTACAGTTTCAAAAACAATGATAGTAATTCACTTGAATACACTCACTTGAGTACACTCAGATAATCCAATTCAACGGATTAAAACCAAAACAGCTTTATTTACCAATGTAAGCGCTTTCACGGAATTGTGTTCCAGAAATATTGCAATTTTCATTAAGCCCTGGCACTCTAAAGGCATCTAATTTGAGTTGCCATTCTAATTCTAAGTTCTCGAGGAGTAGGGAATAGGGGCCTTCTCTAATAGAAGTTGGTACAAGATCAATGGCCATAAATTCGAAACTGTGGCCTGGGAAAGAGTGGACATGTTTTGCCAAAGCATTTTGGCAATTACCCTTTCTTATTGCATAATCGTGCTCGTAAATGCGGTCACGGCCCCTATTCCCTACTCCTCGAGAACTTAGAATTAGAATGGCAACTCAAATTAGATGCCTTTAGAGTGCCAGGGCTTAATGAAAATTGCAATATTTCCGCTGTCCTTAAATTGAGAAGCTATTTGAGATAAACAAGCCCACTCGCTCCTGTCAAATTTGGCTTTGTATTTTGTTTCATAATGCTCAATTTTCAGTGGTCGTTTTTACAATATTTTTATAATATTTTTATATATTAAATATTTAATTTTACAATCTGTTCATTTACAATGAATGTAGCCTTTTTAACTGGCAAGTTGGTCCAAATCATAAAATAATAATTAAATAGAACAATATAGATTATACATTTAGTATTACAAATATATATAAATTTTTTTGCACTTATGTACACCATAAAGATAGCCATACACCTTAAGGGTGTTCCTTTTTTATTTTTGAACAGTCTATGGTGATATGTATGGTGTATTAGTGTGTAATATATATATATATATATATATATTTTATTTATTTTAAGGGAATTAATTAATTCCCTAGGTATGTGTCTGTATGGTGCACTTACTTGTAGATCCAAGGAAACATTTTTATAATTCTATTTACTTTTATATGTAGTTTAAGTTGGTTTTTATAACGTTTTATATTTTATAAAACTAAAAATTAGATAATGATTTAATTATATATGTCATTTCCTGTCTATAAGTATTTAAGATACGGGTCTTTGAAACTTTCTTTGTATGTATTAACTCTGATGAAGCCACAAGAGGCTTGTGGCGAAAACGCTTGATCTCTTGACAATAATAAACTTGCGTTCAGGATTCCTTACTGCTTGACCAAGGTTGCTGTGGCATTTTTTCGTACTTTATTAGTTTTATTCTTGACTAATATTTAATAGTTTGATACCTTTCTGGAATATGGCACATACAGTTTTCTTTCAATTTCATAGAAAGAAAAAGGAATGTTAAAACAAATTAACAGAAGAATGCACTCTTGGAAAAGATATGCAAGCAAGAAAGCTACTGACCTCATTCTAACATAGTACTTTTGTTATCTGATCCGATTACAGAGATTGGAGTTGGCATCACAGGATTTGGGATATTCTTTGTCCTGTTTGGGATACTTTTATATTTTGACTCTGTTCTGCTAGCATTTGGAAATGTGAGTACTATTTTTTTATTTCTAATATTAATCAATGTGTGTACATGTATGTGTATAGAAATGCATCGTAGTACCTCCCTCTGTTTTTAAAATGATTGGTTTTACAATACTGTATTGGCTGTTTGTCATCAGTTTTGTTAATTTCCATTGTCCAATTCTAAAGCTACTAAAATTCTAATACAAATTTTAACGATGTGTTTTAATGCATTACAAAGCTAACAACACAACATAATATTTCTAAAAACAATTTGATTTGAAAGCCACAGACTAACAAAACTGAGCTGAATTGTGACTGCATATTTTAATTCTGTACTTCAAAATGCAGGAATTGCAGAGCAATGTACCACACAAACTTCTTCTCCTTCAAGAACACCAAAGCAAACCAGTGTACTTTCTGCACAATTTGTTTACTTCAAAATGCAGGAACTGCAGAGAAAAGTACCATACAAACTTGTTCTCCTTCAGGAACACCAAAGCTTTATTTTACAAGTACTTGTTTACTGGTTTTTGGGTTGTTTTGTATATTTTAATTCTGTATAAAGACCATGTAGAATATGGATTTATTTGCCTTCATAATGCTACACCATAAGTCTAGTATAATTAATTACTTCTTCATGGTAATGCCCCTCAGGGAACTGTGTACATCGTCGTAAGTTAATGGGTCATAATAAAACAAATGAGATATGTATCAGAAGAGAGGGAGGAAGTATATGTAATAAATATCTAAATACATGAACAAAAGGGAAAAAATGCAAAACAAAGATAACTGAAACAATGAATGTCAATACATTTATAATAAATGTATTTCTGTTATTAACCCCTGGGATGGCTTGTGGTACTGGCTACTGCGCTGCAGAATCCCCCAGTTAAAAAAGCTAAGAGAAATGGCAATATTTTTCAGAAACTTGGCTATTTTTAATTTAAAGTAATATTTGACAACTTCTTTCTTCATAGCTTACATCCCCAAGGAACACATAGACTAACTGAACGAAGGTAGACAAGTCATCAGTTAAGATTTAAGGTCTGGGGAGTAAAAAGAAAATGTCTAGACAAAAGTCAGATAATGGGTCCAACTGAAAGACAATAACAATGCCAAACAATACATTATAATCAATGTCCAAATTAACAAATTAAACACATCAAATAGTACACCATTTTATTTACTTGTTTTATTTCATACTGTTTTACCAGGACAGAACACTAATCAAAAAGTGACCATTTGGAAGCTCAGCCAGGATACATCATAATGTAACAAAACACTGAACAGAATATACTCACACTGAAGTTAATAAATGTGGCATACATTGAAAGGTCAACAATTATTATAAATATACATATTTATATAAAGAGAATGGAAGGGAAAATAAAATTACTTGTAGAGATGAGAAACACCGAGGGACTTCAAGCTGGTAATAACTTAAATTGATACAACCAGATGAGAACAAGTGGAGAGTAATTTATGTGGAGGAAATATAGAGCAGCATGGGTATAGTCACCCCAATCCACTGCAGAACGTGAAAAACTGTAGTGGGTAGGTGTGATTTGAAATACTTTTACACATCCAACAGTTCGAAAACAATCTACCTCTAATACATTTAAATAGGATGTCTTCATGTCAAGCCTAACCCAGGGCCCATACAAAGCAATATCACTTCTGAACTATTTAAACACTCAACCATTAACAAGTCAGAGCTAAAAATAATAGGAAAAGGCTACTTAAAAAAAGAGAACAATGTTAACAAGGTAACATAATATGCTAAAATGGTGGCAAAACTGAGCATTCAGGGGTCCAGGAAAATATTAATGAGGTTATAGAAATCTGATAAAATATCACAAATAAAACTGGGTAGAAACTGGAAATGAGATTAAAAAAATGGAAATGGCAGGAAACAAGGTTAAACAAGCAAAGGATTCCAGAAGGAATGTGAAAAATGGGGTCAGCTGCAGCCAGAAGGTTAACAAAAGATTTTGTCCAGGAATAACCAAGGGGAATTAAAGTAACTTGCATAACAATGCATCAAATCAACAGTAGTTGGAATTGGGCCTGGGAATAAAAAAAATAGCCAGATGCACTGTGAAGGGAGGAAAACTGTAGTGATATATATATACTTTTGTAATTTGTTTAAGTAAGATAAACTATAAGCAATAATGTAAAATGTACACTGTGATGGTTGAACATATGAAATGTACTATTGTATGATCTGAAATAAAGCTCTATTTAAATAAGAACTGACATGAGCACAAACAATAAACTATCGGATTTACATACATGGCTAGCATGGTCAAAACCTAGCATTACAGATGATCAAATTATCCTACCGGGATATAACATTATATAAAAAGAAATGAAAATCAAATGGACAGGACACATTACAAGTCTCAAAGTACTTACAAATTCCACTTTTTGGAAAAGATGAAATTTTACTAGGCTTACTTAAACTGAGCACCCACAAAAACTTTCATATTATTATATGGTTACCTACTGAAATGTCAGCACTCATAGTGCCTAAAATCCAAAAAAAAAAAAGACAATAAACCTGGAGAACAGTGAATCTTGAAAATTGCTCTTCTCCTTAAAATTTCCTTTTGTGGGGAGCAAGTCCCCCTTCCACCTGTCATGTGGGAGGTAAGCCCCCCCCCCCTAAAATAACTTATACATACTGACTCTGAGATCGCCATGCCTTGAAGAAAAAGGAATAGTCCATGAAATGGCATCTCCGACTTGGTATATACAAGTCCGATTTTCAGCTATTTAGTCTCTCTGCATTTCAGGACTCGCTCTAGCAGGTCCCAACATTTCAGCTAGTTACCTATTATATACCACTACAATTCATGTTATAGGCAATGCTGTGTAATATTTCAATACCACAATTTGAATCATCCCAAATTCTTTAGCCCCACTTCATAGAAATTTAAATACAGTATTCCTTCATGGCCAATATGACCAACTAAGCATGGCATGAACCACATAGATGAAGCTTAGAAAATACAGTGTTTGCAAAAAAGTCCACATAAACTAAAATCATGTTAAACTAATTATCAAAAATGATAAGGAAACCTATATTGCAAGCCATTCATAAAAACAACGTCAAAATGCTAGTCTTCAATAAACAGTCTTCTTAAATCAGGAAGATTATTT
The DNA here is from genome assembly GCF_019279795.1 of Protopterus annectens. Classification (NCBI taxonomy): domain Eukaryota; kingdom Metazoa; phylum Chordata; order Ceratodontiformes; family Protopteridae; genus Protopterus; species Protopterus annectens. The sequence goes on along the minus strand of NC_056739.1, from coordinate 394,164,800 downwards.
CAATCAACTCCATTGTCAGAAGGTGACAATTATATAACAGCGTGTAAATTTAAAATACTTCATACAAGCAGCAATCTCTAGCATAAAACTATCAGCAATGTATAAACTGAATAAAACCATGAATGGCTTTTTTACTCTAGATCCTTTACTGAGAGATAGCATGAAAAAAAAACTCTCATGAAATTGAAACCAACCACAGTAATAACAGATAACCTACTCCTACATAGTATTTTAATTCATACACTTACACAACTGCATTTCCTGTGTTCTTACTAGTCAGATCAATCAAGGAAACCTACACACACTTACAATGGAACCAATGCTAAATCATCCCACTACACAAACTTGGACTGTCAATAGATCTAGCAAATAACGGACATATAGCAATTTCACCCTCTCTCTCTAAAATGTCACAGAACATATTCATAAACAAATACTAACTCACCTAAATAAAAATGACCTATTCTGGTGTAAGGAGGATATTTTCAGACCCCATTGCAGTACAGAAACAGCAGTAATATCTTCTTCTTCTTTTGGCTTTTCCCGGTTAGGGGTCACCACAGCGGATCACCTGTCCGCTCATGATTGGCAGTGGAGTTTTACGGTGCCGAGTTGCCAGCCCGGCACCCAAACTTCCATAGAAGGCACACACATGCACACACACACACCTCACCTAGGGCCAATTTAGAGTATTCAATCCACCTACAGCATGTCTTTGGGATATGGGAGGAAACCGGAGCATCTGGAGGAAACCCACGCGACCACAGGGAGGACATGCAGACTCCGCACAGAAGGCACCCCAGCCGAGGATTGAACTGGAGAACCTCTTGCTGTGAGGCAGGAAGAATGCTAGTATAATCATTATGCAGAATTTGAATGTCCCTTTTTGGAACAGATTCTTGTTTCTTGTTGTTCACCCTCCTTACGTCTGTTTTCGGCTCCTTGTTTGGCTCGCGAAGGAAGGGATGGTTTGCTTTGTTTCTTAGATATAAAAGAGGATCTGAGAAATCTGTAAAAGACAAGGTGCTGAAAAACCTTGGAAATTTCCTATATTAATTTTTGTCTCTCATCACATTGTTTGAGGACCCGAGTAACAGGTGCGACAAAAAAGACCTCCTTATTTAAAGTGAATTTATAATTTCAGACTTTACCCCATCAGAAAATGTTGATTGCGAATCCAGACATCTCTCTTCAATAGTGTAGCAGTAACAGTAGCCCTAGAAAAAGTAACTGCACAATCATACACAAACCTTAAAGCATATTTTAATACTTAAGAAATGTCAGAAACAGTGAAATTCAGACAAATGCTACCTTCAAGGAAAGTGTAATAGAGAATTTTTTCAGTCTATACAAAACGGAAAAAACTTCCTCACGCAAATCTGATAGCTAAGAATTCTATATGCCAAAATGGAAGAGGAAAATATTCTCTTACCAAATCTGTCCAATAACATTTGTGATGTTATGAAGTGGTACCATCTGTGCCAGGGAGAGTATAGACAGCAGTAATATAATTTATCATAATCATTAATGAAAATAGAAACCAAAACAAATGAATAACTGCACTATTCATTGATCTCGCTAAAGCATTTGCTATAGTTTAACATCATTTTATACACATATGTTTAAAATACTACTACGATTATAAAATGGTTTAATAGTCATGTCACATAATGCTCATAAGGTGTATGCTGGAAAGACTCCTGCTCATCTTCCCTGGTAAGTACTAGGCTAGCTGCCCATGAGGGCCATTTTACACCTAACCAATTTACCTTTTAAAGGTGAGAATTCAACTCTGTATCTTGTGACTGTGAGGTAAACACCTTAAACATTATACCAACCTTAACCCCCCCTCCCTACCTGAAACAGTAGTACAAGTACCACAAGGATATGTACTTCTACCACTTTCAATATATTTGTTAATAAAGTGTACACACAAGTAGGGAAGGCAAATAATATACAATATGCTAATGATTCCACTCTAATAAGCTAAGCTTCAGCTACCCAAAAAACTTCAAGCATTCACTCAAATGCCTTTCAGTATCCTGGAAGAATGTCTCAAATTCACAACCAATACTAAAAAAGCAACAAAACTTAGCTTGCTCTCTTTGTACCACCAACTACACCAGAAATTTGACAAGATTTTAAAAATCTCTTAACTTGACAACACATACATAGAACATATATCGGATGCAAAGGCAATAGGAGATTTGATGGATCAGTACTTAACAAGTGACATTCACAGTAACTACTTTATCAAAAAAAGCTGCAGTACAAACCTAGGTCTATTACATATAGTCAAACTGTCTCTTACAGACCATGCCTGCTCACATATTTGCCATTGATTTTATCACCCAGACTGCTATTATACATCATCTATTCTCATTAATATCAATCCATCTTAATAAAGTGGAACAAACCTACAATAAAATAGCAATATTTGCAGTAAACAGAATACATCATTGCATATCTCTCAGAGATCTTGATTAGTTACAACTTAAACAACTACTTATATTCAGAAAACTCATAGTAGCACATAATATGCTATTTAAAACATTCAAATGCCCCAATATAGTGGACTTGATAAAACCAGACATATCTGAAAGAAAACTAACATCCCAACACAAAAATATAGTCCAAATACAAAAATCCAATAATAGCATTCAAAGTAAATGTAATAAAAAATGGAATACTATCCCTTACAAATTTAGAACTGAACCACATTTAAAAATCGTTTAAAAAAATCTAATGGCACATTGGACACACAGCTAAAATACTTTTAAACAAAACTATAAAAATGGCTAACTGTTCCATCTTGAAACCACCTGTTGAGTTGCTATGATGTAATGGTAAATCATTTAAGTTCTTACAACTCAAATGGTGTAGTGTTACACTCCTCTGACTATAGTGTACAGGGTCCTGGGTTCGAGACTTAGCAGGGCTGATTATTTAGTGGTTGGGAGGGTGGCCTAATGGTTAAGGTGTTTGCCTTACAAACACAAGGTGCAGGGTTTGAGTCTCACAAGGGACAATTGGCTAGGCTTAAAGTGGCTCACAAGAGCAGTTAGCTTAGTATGAACCTATGAACCTATTCAAATAACCTTAGGGATACCAAATATCCTAGGGATTCAAGTAGGTTTAACTACCAAACAATTATATATACTACTAGATATACTATATCAATTAGCAGATCAAATAAACTGTACCTAAATATTTATAAACTGTGATCAGTTCATTACATGACACAGTTATATCTTGCTTGAGTAAATTGTGTGTTTTAGTATAATCAATACAGTCATTAAAACAATACCTCTGCTCTTATCTGTTTTCATAATGTGGAGGTATTTGTCATTAGTTTATATAATAATTAAAAAACTGAGCGGAAACAATAAAAGCCGTCAACCAACAGAAAAATAAATTAAAACTGTTTAATTGCGAGCACTTTCGGCTAGGAAGTACCGAGCCTTCATCAGACAAAACAGTTACAATGAGCAAGCAGGTTCATTTTATTTAATTAGGCATTCTCAATTAAGCAGCCTAATTAAAAATTTAAAGCTACATGTCATTGAATGACAACCGAGTACACCAAGATGTTATTACAATAAAAACTCATAATCTAGAAAACCTTATTCCAATATAAACAATAAAATATGATACTCTATATTTATTTATTTTAAAATGTTATTTATATATACATGTATATAAAAATTATATATATGCACATGTATATGCAGAAACTACAGTATTTGAATCTAAATGTACTTATTTTTAAACTTATTTTTAAACTTATTGTTAAAGACAGCTTCTCAAAGACATGACATTAGGTTATACAACCAGTCCCATAATCTATTATAACAAGACACCATAAGCATAACATTTATTCATGTGTAACTCATCTAAAGATAACTTGTGTGTCCCAACTTCATCAATAATGGATAAATAAAATAAATTCTAACCCATTACTAAAATATTATCTTTTAAAGGACAATAACTTCAAAATACATTTAATGGATATATTCTCATTCAAGTCCGGAAAGGTATGAGCCCCTGTTCTTATTTGCCATTTTAGCTCGTCAATCTCTAATTGTACTTGCCACGGTCCCCCTCTAATACCTGGTGTTCTTTGTTGCAAAATAGCAAATTTAAACCTATGGTTGGGGTGATTCATAACATGCTTGGCAAGTGCATTATTAATGTCATTTTTACTAATGGCATAATAATGTTCATATATCCGTTGTTTCAATTTCCTTTCCATCTTCCCAATGTAGAATGCATTGCATTCGTTACACAATGCCACATATATAACTGCTGTAGTTTCACAATTGTATTTAAAATTCAATTTGTACATTTTATTGTTAATACTCAATTGATTACCAACAGTTATATGTTTACATTGGGGACACGCCCCACATTTAAACATTACATTTTTATTTTGGCATGGAATATTCTTCTTTTCCAAAAGGGACTTTAGATTTTGTCCTCTCCTGTAAGTTATTTTTGGTTTAAACCCCAAGGCTTTTACTAACATTTCATTGCCTTTAATAATAGTCCAATTTTTATATACCACCTCTCTGATATGAACATAATCCAAAGAATAAGTACAGAGAAAACTTGTGTGGTATATTTTATTTTGCTCTACTAGGCCATGTTCCTGTACATTAACCTCATTAATTTGGGGACTTGAATTATCAATTAAATTCCCAATCAATGGTGTTTCCTGCCTTGACAATAACGGAATAAAGAACCCAGTGGTTCTTTTATGAATGGCCTCGTTTTTGATGGCCATTATTAAATAAGAAGGATAACCTTTATTTAAAAACATAGTTTCTAACAGGTTGCATTCAAAATTAAATATAATAAGACAGATTATTCTTTTGCGAAAGTGTAAACTGCTTCATTGATTTTTGATCTTGTAAGTTTCTAATATCAATTTCATATTTTTTTTCTGCAAACAAAAGTACTTTTTTTCTACAAATAACATGTAGAATACAAAGAAGATTAAATACTGGTCATTCTGGTAACTGTTTGAAATGTCAGGGCTGACTTTAGCGAGTTCTGAATGCTGAGACTGAATGGCCATAAAATTACCATTTCTCAGAATATTCCCATTTCTCAGAGCTGTGATGATCTCAAAGTTAGTGTATAAGAGTTTGGGGTATGTGGGGGCTTCCCCTGCAAAAAAAAAAAAAGAAGTTTTAAGGAGAAAAGTGATGTTCAATATTTACTCTCTTCCTGCAGTTGTAGTGTTCTTTTATTCAGCATGTAAGCACTCAGGGTTGCAAGACATAAATGAATGGGTCTATATTATAAGCTCAAAAGCTTAAAAGAGCAAACGCTTGTTTATCCAACTGTAAACATTGAAACCACTAAATAGCGAAACCATGTAACATCGATTTTTTTCCCAGGGAAAAAATTGCTGCTCCGCAAAACAAAACAAAACACCCCCCTACTTAAATATACCAACTGCTAGATCACACCACGGTGGAGGAAATGGCAAAGTCCCAAAAACGGCCAAGTGATTTCTTTTCCCTGGGAAAAAAAATTGCTGTTCCATGGTTTCGTTATTTAGTGTTTCGCTATTTACAACTCAATACATGAGCGTTCGCTCTTTTAAGCTTTTGAGCTTATGATATAGACCCAAATTAACAACAAAGAGAGGTTAAATGTCTACATAGTTCTAATAGTCTCTCATTCTACTGTAAAACCAGAGATTCTGTAGACTGTGACAGACAACATAACAATGATTTGGTACATTGATAAATTCAAACTATTTGCTTAGAATGCAAATCACTTGGGGAATAAGATTCATTTCAATAGCAGATTCCCAAGTAATCATACCAAGCCTGCAAAGCGTTACGGTGGTTAAGCAGTGTGGACCCTTTTACTACTTATTGGAATCCCAGCTTCTTCTGCTCTACTCTACTCTACTCTCTGCTTTTTCAAGTGCAAGCTATGCATATCAATGCCTTTTCAGTTTAAGTCAAGTCCTAATGTATATCTTTCCAGCAACTATACTAATCCCTAGAGTGCTGTTAAATGCAAAAAAAAAACTTTAATTCTTGTAGCTCCAAATTGTCTCAGAGAGCCTTGGTTATACTGCTACCCTATTTGCAGATAGTTCCTCCATTAAACCCATATCTACACAATCTAGCCTTGTCATAACAACAAGACATAGTTTTGCATCCAGATCCCAAGTCTTGAATTTAAAGGAGAATTGCACCCACAGACTCAAAATACATGCTTATTTCATCATGATTTGGTGCTGTATCCTACATTTTAACACCACTCTGGGACTATTTACAGGTTTTTAAATATTTTTATATGTAATTTCTGAGTCAGACCACATGGGGTCTAGCATCTTGAAGTGATCCTGATTGTTTAGTCTGCCTTTAGGTATCCCACGATGCAGTGCTTGTCTGTAAAAATATTACATCACACAGGCCTCTTGCTTCCTAAAACTACTGTCATTGCATTGATTTTACATGCACACACTACTGTCTTTCAGTCAGTTAGTTTTAAGTAATATTTCATGCTGTTCAATGACTATTTAAAACAAAAACAGTGCAAATGCCACAGAGCAGACTCTCAAAGTGCTTTTTACTGCTGCTTCTTTTTAGAATGGCTAAATTGCAGTCTTTTGTGAAGCCTGAAGTGTACTTCTTGAACTCATCTCCCATCCCCCTTCACACCTAACTTCTCTAGCTGTCAAAGTGCTAAAGGTAATTTGAGCTGTTACCTGCTGTGATTGACAGCTCACAGCAGAAGACCTGATTCATACTGTTTCTTTGTTCTAGGCTTTACTTTCTGTATGGGTAGGGAAAGGACCTGGGAGCTGTGACATCACAGCATAGGTGGGTTTTTAGGATGCAAATGGTATGTCAATGTGGGGAAGGAATTGGCTAGAAAACTACCTGTATTCATTGGCCTTGATGACATCAGGGAATTGGAGACTGCAGCAAGCTTTTCCAGGGCGGGACAAAAGTTTTTTGAAAGTGAAACCACCACAGTACAGTAAGGTACTGTTCTAGTGGAGAAAAACAGTCGATTTAAAATATTTTACATGCTGTATTGTTGTTTATTCATAGCAGGGCAAGTAAACTAGGAGAAAAAGGACAGAGAAGTTGGGCATTTAATAATAGAATCCTATTGTTGTCCTTTAAGTATGAAGAATTGTTTAATTTCAGATGACCATCTTTTTTTTCTTTATAGGTGTTATCAATTTTGAAGAAAACTAAAATACCAGTTAGTAGAAAAATGATACCTCCTTAAACTAATCATTTTTTTTTTCTCACTGGTCTGAAAAGAAAATGATGGATCCTGCTGCTTACTTGGTTTCTTAGATTCTAGAATACTTCTATATGTTCAATACTGGCCTGGCCTGTTCATTTATCATGTATACTTCTCTGCTATTTTGACTTCTCTGCCCATTTCTATAGTTATTGCTTCTCAGCTGACTTGTAAAACAGTAAGTTGTTTTTTTTTTTTTTTAATTTAGACATCCAGACATCCAGTAGCACCTACACGGTACTTTAAATTTTGCACATGAAAAGGTCTCTCTTTTAACCTCTAAGTCTGCCATTGCTTTAGACCAACAATTTCTCTTGGAAAACACCTTAGCACAGTCACCAAAACAAAGAGAATTTCTAAGCTGCAAGCATTGTTATGTGAAGAGCCATACAGAGTTTTGCAAAGATGCATTTTCTACTATTTGGTATTTTAGCTTTCTTTAAAATAAAAAATCTCTGTAGAGAAAACGGATGGTCATCTGAATATTGACATACCCCTCCATTATCCCTACAGTAATTTCAGAGGTAAGACTTTTATTCAGCTGCCTGTCTTATTTCATAAGAACCTGAAGGAAAAACAATTGTACAACACTGATATGCACAAGTCAACAGTATTTCAGAAGGAGCACCAAACCTACTAGGAAGATTAATCAACTGCTTATTTCCTTAAAAAAAGAAACATGGAAAGGGGGGTCCAGTCACCAAAACAACTCACAAGTGGTTAGCTATCTGCATTAACTTTTGTTGTGACAAATAAAATGAGAATATTGCTGGGGAGTTAAGGGTGCACACTCTGTCAGACTAGTGTCTGATAGTGTAGTCTTTTTTACAGTAATATATCTGAACTGAATGCTTGTGAGGCTGTTATGTGAACATCCAGCACATTCTCCACACAAGTTATTTTCATCCATAGCTCTGCACAGCCTTAGGGTTCTGTCAATGTTTCCCAAGTGTTGTGCTAGAAGATGTCCTTACATTCACCACTGCAGTATTCATTACTATATGGGATTCCCTGCCATGAAGCCCACTGTCCAGCCAGTCTACCAAAGTCTACTGTTGCTTAAAGTTATGCTGAACATCACCTACACACTCCTCATGTAGTGTAGGGCATAAAGGTGACATTCAGGTATACCATCCTCAGAACTTCTTTGTCGCCAGTGCGAACACTGTTTTTTAACCATCGGTCTGTTTGTCTCTGTCTGTTTTTTGCCATTTTTTATTTCTGTTTATTGGAACCCCTGTGATTTCTCCTGTTTGCTGAAGTCCTCACCATTGCAGATAAGTACCCAGTTGGGGATTTTGCTCTTTTATTAATTTTTTTGTGCTGTTTCGGAAGGGGGGGTTAATGTCATCCAGGAAGGATAAATGCCAGTGTGGGAAACAGATTCCCCATAAAGACTGCCATGATAAGTGCCTTTTTTCCCTAGGAGCTTCTCACAACTTTAGCTCTTGTTCTGTTTGTCAGGTATTTGTCCTGAATATCCTTTGTAGTCGGCTTTCTTCCCTTTCATTGTATCTTGAGAACCAGCGCCTTGAGGTGCTTGCTAAAGACACTATGAATGGATCTTACTGCCCTGAGGGTCAGCTCAGCTGTCAGGGAAGAAGAAGAAGGTGAAAAAGGTAAGACCGGAATTTTCTGCTGTCCAGCCTCTGCCAGGGGTTTCTTCCGAGGTTATTACAAACCCAGAGACTCGCCTGGTTTTGTTGTCAGATTCCTCTGCCACATCTGGGTTGGAGGCCAGTGAGGATATGGCAGGCAGCATGTCGACAAGGCTTTGTAGGCATCCATTTCAGGTGTTCAGGGAGAACCATGGTTGATTGTTTCCAAAGTGTATAGGGGGGTTTTGCAGTTTTTTTCTTAGGGAAGAAGTTACAAATATGGTTGTGGAATGCTGCCTGAGTCAGGGCCATCTCAGTTTTCTAGGATAGATGTCCCCTTAAAAAAGAAACAAAAAAACTAGACGTTTCTTCTGCTCCCAGGGATCCACAAAGTGAGTGGCAGGCCTTTACTCAGGGGTTATTTAATGCTTTACTGTCATTAAGGTCTTCTTCTTTATCTTAAAGGTCCAGGAAATTACATTCTTCTGAGGAAGAGTTGGATTCTGATGAAGAATCCCTTACTTGTTCTACACAGATTCCTTCTCCTTTAGACTATGAGTCTGAGGAGGAGCAATCTAATAGTCTAGATACTCCTTCTGAGGAAATCTCTAGTATGACTGATTTTTTTAAGTGGGATTGTGCCCAGTTTTCTGATATCCATAAGAGGTTATATGAGTTACTGCATATGGAATCTCCTAAACCTGCAGCTGTTCCTCCTGTCTTGCCTGCTTTACTACATGTTTACTCTAATGCTTCTAAAGTGCCTTATTCTCTGCCCCCTGCTCCCAGAAAGTTTGAAAGGTTTTATAGGGTGCCTGAGGAATGTTTCTTTTTGTTCAAATGTCCTGCTGCTGACCCCCTGTGGTGTCTGTATCCTCTGATAAGCCATCTCAGTTGCTTCCTTTGTCCAAGTTACTGCTTTCTGACAAGGACCACAGAACAATGGACAGCCTGGATAAGAAGGTTTATACTACTGCTACCATAGCTTTTAGAGCTATTAATTATCAGACTCATATTTCTAGATATGTGTTGGCTCTTCTTTCTCAGGCTTATCAGCTTTTTTTCTGCTCTTCCAGACTCTGAGAGTAAATCTTCTGCTCTTTCCTTGTTAGGGACTTCCTCTCAAGTAGTTTGTTATTCTATCAGATGTAGTTATGATGCAGTGGATGCTTCTTCTAGGGCTGCTGCTTTTGGTTCAGTACTGAGGAGGTGTGCTTGGCTTAGACTTCAGCCTTTACCTAATGATATTAAGGGCAAGATACTGGATGCTCTTCTGGATACTAAACTTTTGTTTGGGGAAGAGGCTGCTAGCTTGTTTAAGTCTCTTCAGGACAAATGAAAGGCCTTACAGGAGCTTAAACATGTCTTTGTTTCTCTTGTGCTTAAATTTTGGAGAAACTACCCTTCTAAGCCAACCTTTGTTCGTAGTCAATCTCTCCCTCCTGCTAAAGGTAAAAAGGGTCATAAACAGGCTCCTCCTGCTAAGACCAAGTCTCAAGTCTTCCATTCCTGACACACCAGGTGCTGTCTGACTATCCACCTGTTTCCAACTGCATTCCTCTTTTTCTTCACCTTTGTCTTTCTCTTCCTAGTTGGTTTCAAATCACCCAGGATTCTTGGGTTCTGTCAATCATTTGTCAGGGATACTTCATGGTGTGGAATTCCTGTTCTCCTTTTATGGACATTCCTCAGCCTCCTTGGGAACAACTTCCTTTTTTCCCAGAGGTTCTTTGAGCTCTCTTGTCTCAATGTACTATTTAAGATGTGCCAAGAAAAGAGGGTACTCGGAGACCAATTTTAGACCTCTCTCATCTAAACACCTCTCTGAAGGTGCCCTCCTTTTGGATGTTGACCCTTCAGACCCTTTTTCCTCTCTTGCTACCTCAGGCCTTTCTGGTGTCTCTAGATCTCAAGGATGCCTATCTTCATATTCCGATCCATCATATTTTCTGGAGGTTTTTGCATTTCTCTGTTGCTTCTTGTCATTTTCAGTTCTGTGCTTTGTCCTTTGGGCTTTCTACTGCCCCAAGGATTTTCACCAAATGCATTGCTTTTGTGATTGCTTTTTGCAGGCTTCAAGGGATCCAAATATTTCCTTACTTGGATGACCTGCTGATTCAGGCATCCTCTTAAGAAGTCCTTTTGCAAAATCCTCATTTTTACCATTTCTCTTCTTCGAAGTTTGGGGTTTACAATAAACTTCAAAAAGTAATCCCTGACTCCTTCTCAGGATCATGTCTTTTTGGGTTGCAGGATTCAGACAGTGCCAATGATAGCATCCCTGCCTCATTTCCTACTTTTAAACTCCTCTTCCCCTAGGGTCCATTACAGCCAGGGAGTTTCTCAGAGCTCTGGGGTTCATGGCTTCAACCATTCTGATGTTTACTCTAGCCAGACATCACATGAGGAAGTTCCAGTGGTTTCTGAAGTCAGTGTGGCTTCAACATGTGCAGCCTCTAGACTTCACAGTTCCTCTTCTCCATTGTCTCAAGAAGGAACTTCTGTGTTGGATTCAGCAGTCGTCTCTGAATTCAGGGCTCCCTTTTCATCCTCCTCTTCCCTCTCAGGGTCTGTTCACAGATGCTTCAGATGTGGGATGGAGGTCAACATTTGGCTCCCTGAAGGTTCAAGGAGGTTGGTTGCCTCATCAGCAGAAGGAGCACATCACTGTCAAAGACATGAGAGCTCTTATGCTGGCCTTTCATACTCTTTTCTCTCCAGGGCCTCTCAAGGTATTCACAGACAATACCACAGTTATGTGGTATATCAACAAATGGGGAGAGAAATATCTTACCTTCTTTGACAGCTGGCACTTCTGGTATGGGCTCTGCCTATCAAATATCAAGTGACTCTTCAGGCAGTTTATATTCCTTTAGATCACAACATTGTGGCAGACACTCTGAGCAGGTCCTTCATTCAATCCCACGAATTAATGCTTCACAGGGATGTGTTTCTGGGAATTGTTCACCAGTGGATACTCCTCAGGTTGATATCTTTACCTCCCCTCTGAACAGACAACTTCTTCTGTTTTGTGCCAGAGTCCCAGGTCCCCTGGTATGGAAGGTGGACACCCTCTCATTTTCTTGGAAGGGGATGTGTCTTTATGCATTCCCTACCCTTCCACTCATTACAAGAGTACTATTCAAGATTCAATGGGATTTCCCAAAATCTTGTTGGTGACTCCCTTTTGGCTGCAATAGCACTGGTTCCCTCTAGTTCTGCATCTAGACAAGGGCAATCATCACAAGTTACCTCACAGGGTGGATGTACTCACACAAGACAAGGGATCCCTCATCCATCCCCACCTGTCCACACTTCAACTGATACTGTGGGTGATAGGGTTTCGATCCTTCATAGACACTTTTTTTCTGAGGACATGCTGCAGGTCCTGCAGGAAGCCAGGAAAGCTACTACTAGGAAATCCTACTTATCTAAATGGAAGAGGTTTTCTATTTGGTGTCTTTCTCGTGACCTGGACCCACTTATTGTGGATATTCCTTTGGTTCTCTCTTATTTGTATAAGTTGCTCAATACTGGTTTGGCCTATTCTCCTATTAAGGCCCACTTACCAGCTCTGTTCTGCTTGTCTGCCTTTAACTCCCCCATTAGCTTCTAGATTTGAGGCTAAGTAATTTCTTAAAGGCGTCCTTAATATTAGACCTTCCAGGAAGCCTGTTCCTCCTCCCTGGGATCTTAATTTAATTCTGGAGAAACTGACTCAAGCTCCTTTTGAGCCTACTTTTTCAGCTTCCTTGCAATATTGTTCCTGGAAGACAGTTCTTTTGGTAGCTCTTACTTCTGCCAGATGGGTGTCTGAGTTGCAAGCCCTTATGGCTTTTCCACCTTTTTTGATATTTCATGAGGACAGGCTGTCCTTGCATACTAATCCTTCTTTTATGCCAAAGGTGGTTAATGAGTTGTCACTTAATCAATCAATTAATTTGCCTACTTTTTTCCCCTCTCTGCAATCTGACAGTGAGAGGGTGCTGCACACCTTAGACATGCATAGACGGTTCAGATTTTATTTGGATAAGACTAAAGCTATCAGAAAATCTGATCAGTTATTTGTTTCCTTTCATCCTAGGTCTTTAGGATTTGCTGTTTCCAAGCAAACTATTTTTACTTGGATTTCTAAGGCTATTTCCTTTTGTTACATTTTTCATGGTGAGGGCCTTCCTTCTTCTGTAAAGGCTCATTCTACTAGAGCTGTGGTTTATTCTGGTGCTTTTTTCAAGGGTTCAGACACTAATTCTATTCTTGAAGCAGCTACCTGGACTTCTGTGCATGCTTTTACCAAACATTACAAACTGGATGTATCTCCAGAGCTAGAGCTGGTTTTGTTAATGTCATTCTTCATGGCTTCTTAGAGGGCTCTACTGCTGCTTCCTCCTCCCAAGTTTCTTCTTGAGCTTTGCCACTCTCCCGTATAGTAATGAATACTGCAGCAGTGGTGAATATAAGGACATAGTACAGTTCTTTAAAATCTTACCATAACTTAGATTTCCTTGCTTTCACCGCTGCAGTATGCACTCACTCCCTCCATCCCCCTAGTCTTATTTTTCCTTCCTGGATATGCAGGTGCTCTTTGGTTTTCCTTGGACTGCTGTTCCTACTGGGACAATCAGTTCTGAGGATGGTATGCATGAAAGTCACCTTCATGCCCCATGTTACATGAAGAGTGTGTAGGTGACATTCAGCATACCTTAAAGCAATATAGACGTTGGTTGACTGGCTGGACGATGGGCGTCATGGCAGGGAATCCCATATAGAAATGAATACTGCAGTGGTAAAGGCAAGGACATCTACTGTATGGTAAGATTTTACACAACTGTACTTTTTTGTTAACATTAAAATGCTGCCTCCTTCCTTAAATGGACTATTCAGATATTTATGTGGTGCTCTTTGTGCAGGTCTGACAACAGCATGATTAGTTCACTCTGTTAGCTTGGAGGTGGATCCCTGTCTATCTAACCTTTTATTCTTGAATGCCATCTACACTGTAGCATTTGTTTTCCTAATGCATCCTTGTTTCAAACTGCCCCACTCTCTACCCTTCAAATGCTGTAATTAGCAGCTGTAAGAAAGATGGGTCAAAGCTCAGTAAGTGTATTACAACAAAATGATAAAAACAGAAAGTTTGTAATTGCTCCTTGAAAAACAGTGATGCCATGGGAATTTGCATAGTAATTTATAGTTTTCAAAATGAAATTAACAGATGAGTTAAATGTGTAGTTAAACTAAATGAGAATATGAAATGAAAAGTAGTCTAAAGTGATATTGATTCTGTCACTTGCAGTGAGAATTGCTGATGGCATGTTATAACACTTGTCTTTCATGCTAATGTGTAGTAGGATCACTAGCTAAGGGTTGAGAACTTTATTAAGGCTCCACTTAATGGGTTATTGCTTTTCAATGTTTACTTGAGGATGCTGGGAAATATGGTATTTTTGTGGCACTTCCTTAATGGAACAAGGCAACATCTATGCATTCGCTCCTGAAGGTCAAAAATGGAGGTTGAAAGTACTACTGCATATGAACATTCATGCAACATGTAGGGTCCCAGAGTGCTGTGATTTACAACTAGATGACCAAGTGAATAGTGGGAGGGACCGTGACCACTAGCTGCAGCCCAGATACTTCTGTAGTTCGTTTATGGTTGCTATGGGTAGGTCTTGACAATTTGGTTACAGTAGGCTCATCAGTAAGCAAACTTGAAATAAAAATAGGATAGAAGTACTGCAGAAATCCAAAGCATTATTGGCTCAAAGGTATTTTATTATAAGAGGCACAGTAGCTATAAATGCTACTGTCAGGGCTGCCTTGATGTGAGTATTTCCCACTAAATATAGTGGCTAAGCTTCTGGTGTAATTCTAAGGGGAACCAGTATCTGTCTGCCTGGGATGACATGGGTGACAGACCAGGATGCTTTGCCAGAGAGGGCCTGCACCTGTCACCCCTGGGATTCCGGATATTGGCTAAGGCTCTTGCCACCCCACAGTGCCTTTTTAGGCAAGGTTCAAATGCTAAATTCACCACCTTAACAGGTACAAGCAAGCAATCTCTGAGGGTAATGCTACTCAGTGCTAGAAGTTTAAACCTCAAAATGCACTCACTTGAGGCATTCTTTAAAATGGAGAACATTGACATCTGTGCAGTGACAGAGACCTGGTTCAAGGCTCCAGAGAGCACCCCTGCATTACCATGCTATAATTCATACCACACCTTTTGGCCACCTAACCTGGACTGAAACACTAAAGGCAGAGGCGTGTCCATATTCATTAAGGATATCCACACCTCCAGGCTAGTTGCGCAACATAATGCATCTGAAATTATCCAAGTGCAACTAATACTGGGCAAGACTGCAATCCAGGTTGTAGCTTGTTACAGATCCACCACCATGCCCCAGGATTCCCACTCTTCATTTCTTAAGATACTGGAAAATATTAAGGTACAACCCAATACCTTAATTATGAGCGATTTCAACTACTCCACCATCAACTGGGAAAACTACTCATGTACCAACTGATTAGCTCAACATTTTCTGGAATTCATAAATTCCAATGCCTTGGATCAGCTTGTCCACACCCCCACCAGGAGCATCAATATCCTGGACCTGGTCATTACCAATATGGGTAACTGGTGTTCCACACCAGAGGTCAACACCTCGCTGGTCAGATCCGACCACAAGCTAATCAACCTAAACATCCATATCTCACCCCCACCCGCCATTAAGGAAACCGCCATCAAAAACTACTCCAAAGCCAACTTCATGCTTCTTAAGACAGAAGTGCCAAACTTCATGACACCCATGCAGACGGAAAATAGAGGTACGACTGCTGAATCTTACACAAATGCACTGTATAAGCACATACACGAGTGCATGCATCGTGCCATCACCAACAGAACCAAGACACTATCCTCCAAAAAAAGGAAGCCAATCTGGTGGTCCACTGCCATAAACAAACTCTACAACAGAAGGAAGAAGCTGTTAAAAAAAAGAGTAAAATCCCAAGACTGGAGGAACTCCCTGGTCAGCCTCAGCAAGAAGCTGAGATCCCTCATAAAATTCTCCAAAGTCAGTTATGAAAATAAAATTGCCACAGATTCCAAAGACAACTACAAAGCATTCTACAGCTATGTCAAGAATCTCAATGGCAACACTCAGATCTGCTCTGAGCTGCAGCACAATGGCACTAAATATACAGAATCAACTGATATTGCCAACATCCTGGCAGATAGGTTCAGTGCTAACTTTACCCCCCCTCTCACCCTCCAAAGGGCCCATCTTAATACTAAAAGAATGCAAAGCCCCTGTAATCACAGATGAACAAGTAAAGACTGCACTCTCCAAAGCCAAGAACACAGCATCCATGGGACCGGACAACATCCCAGGCTGCGTACTGTACGAACTACAGAACGAACTGGCACCCCACCTAAGTACAATGTGCAAACATAGCCTCACCTCAGGTTATGTGCCTACTGAATGGCACACAGCAACAGTTATCCCACACCACAAAAGTGGCACCACCATGGACCCAGGAAACTACTGCCCCATTAGCCTGACAAGCCTAGTCTGCAAGGCCATGGAATGTATCATCTTGGAGCTTATAAACAAAGACATAGGTAACCTCCAAACCCTGGACCACACTCAGTTTGGGTTTGTAAAAGGTAGATCATGTCTACTAAACCTGATTGACTTCTTTGAAGCAGTCACTAGAGCTGTAGACGAGGGCAAGGTAGTGCACACAGCTTATCTTGACCTTGGCAAGACTTTCAATACCATCCCCCAATTTGGAATTATAGATAAACTCACTAAACTGGGCATAAATTCCTACGGCATAAGATGGGTGGCCAACTGGCTTACTGACAGAACCCACACAGTAAAAGTAGCCGACTCCAAGTCTGACTTCAGACCAGTGATGAGTGGAGTACCACAGAGTTCGGTCCTGGGTCCTCTCCTGTTCGGAATCTACTTCTCTGAAGTGCAGGCTAACACAGAAGGTCTTTGGCTAACAAAGTTGCAGATGACTGCAAACTGGGAGCCATAATAGAATCACCTAATGATGTAGACATTCTACAAAAGGGCCTCACAGAGACAGATGCTTGGTGTCAAGTCATGGCCTCAAGCTCAATGCCCAGAAGTTTACTGTCATTCCCTTTGGGAAAAACTCTGTACCCATGAACTACCACATAGGCAGTAGCTCACTAAACACTGAAAGTGTGATAAAAGACCTCGGGACACAGGTGGACAGTAGTCTCTCCTTTGATAACCACATTGCCACAGTAGTCAGGAAATCCTTCTATGTGGCACACCTCATCACAAAGATCTAGCTGGAAGACTGATGTCTGTCAGTATCTTTATCCCAACCATAATACAATACCTTTTGCAAGAATACACCATTAAAATCTCTACTGTTATGGTGACAGTACTCTTGCATCATACAGGCACACACACACACACACACACACACACACACACACACACACACACACACACACACACACACACACACACACACACACACATTTATAGTTTCTATTATATATATGTACACATACTGTGGTTGACAAATCAACAAGGTCGACAGCAAGAATGTCGACCACAAAAGGTTGACAATACAGATGATGACATATTACCATGGAAGCACCAAGAAAGAACCTCACTGCATACAAATTTAAAAAAATAATAAATAACATTGTTTTTTTTGCACCGGGGAGGGGGGCAAGATCCCTGCACCCCCCACACCTTCTACTAATTACACATACTAACTCCAACATCACATAATCCTTGGGAAAAAGGAATATTCTCCTACCTATGGATTGTCGCTCTAGCGCACCTTTTGACCATCTGCTGTTGTTGACCAAATGTGGTGGATTAAACAGAAGTTAAGCACCTAACATTTTGACCAAATGCCAGACTCCCATAGATATATATATACATATATATGTGTCTGTACACATACAGACATATATCTAGACTGTATGTCAGAACATCTCATAAACTGAGAAACAAAGTTATTCCAATGTTCACTCAACAAGCTCTGCTGAGATATTACATGCTTCTTAATTTATCCGGATAAATTATTTTAATTTAAAAAAAATCATGCTGATGTTTTTTCTATGTTATATAACACAAAACATACACAGTAATTATATTTCCAAATTCAATTATCTGAAGAGCCCAAGTAGTACATTTTGTTATTTATCAACAGCAATTCATTACAGGAAATATGGGTAACAGATGCAACAGCTATACCTCAAGATATACAGCTACAACAGAAATATATTTTCAGTACATTTCATCTGAATACTCATTCAGGCTAACTAATTCAAAAAACGAAGACTGCATCTCAACATTTTCCCTCCACATGAACTCTCTGTTGAGTACAGTATATTAGCAATACTGTTATGTTGAATCATTCAGCATAGCAGAAATTACTTTTCATTTAGTGCGGAATTAGAGGAAGGCATGAGAAAAGCTTAACCCCTTGTTTTCTGGGTGCATCTCGTTTCTCCTCACTACTGCAGTGTTGTTCCTCCTATAAGGGTCTAACATCCACTGTGTAAATGGCAGCCATTCACCTCTGTATCACACTACCAATATTGATCATTATAATATGGCGCCCCTCCATTCTGAATCAGAAAGACAACATTGATTAAAACATTCCAATAGTTTTTTAGCAAAAACTGCATAAACTGCTACCTTTAATACAAAGTACAACAAAGGAAAAAATACATTAGTAAAAACTTCTTTATTAGAACGTACTCTTACTGCCTTGGCTAAAACTTTCACAAGAAGGTGAAAGTGTTATAGTATGGTTTAATAAAGAAACTTTAAAAAAAATTACACAGTTGAAAGGGAAGATATACCTGATGAATTCTTGAACAGGATTCACACTGATCCTTTTTCAGCCCTCACAGGGCCACATTGCTGGGTGTTAGAGCTTTTAAGTCTGTTCCTCAAAACAATGATGGATATTTGGTCATCCATACATAGCCACTGCCTGTAGTTTTATACACCAGACAGTCTGTAATGTGAAGCGCAAGCATTCTGTCTATATTTAAGTGGAGAATTGTTTCAAGTCCCTCAGACTGAACAAAGACATGATAAAAGTTGTGAAAAAGAGAGTAACAGAGAGAGGTGTACTGTGTACATGTGAGGAAAGAATTCACTAGGTGGAGAAATTCTTGCTTGGGATATAGGATTTGGGCAGGCAACATCATTAGTAGAAAAGTGAGTAAGTTGCAGCTTAGAAAGAAATACTGTGGTCTGAATTTGTGAACTGCATAAATTTCATCTAGTAATGTGACAGACTAGCCCTTTCTCAGTGGCCACATAGTGACAGTTATAGGTTTGAGTAATTTAACTGCAAAAAGTGCAACTACTTTATACCAAATAAAAAAAAAATTAATTTAATGCATGATGTTAAAATAAAATCTGTTTTCGCTACTTAACATGATGGAATATTGGGAATCATGACTAGGCCTAAAAAGGCCCTTGAGGTTGTTAGCCTAATAAACACCTATGAACCTATGAACAAGCAGCATAATTTGGGCAATTTAGTTAACAAATTATTTTCTTTCTCCCAGACAAGGCTTTTAATTCTTTTCATTACACTGCAGTGTGGGAAGTTGTGCTTAGACACTGTTAATGGTAAATTCTATAGTTAAGGCAGAAAAATGTAAACATAATACATGTACACATATCTGCAAAAAAAGAAAAAAAGAAATAAATGTACAGATATCTGTGTTGCAACTGAACAACAACAAACATATATACAATCATTTATACCAAACCTTGCAATAATGGTGACTGCAGATATTTTATTCTTAAAATCTTTTGGTGAGTAAATTTTCTGACACCTACCCTTAAAACAGGTACTTTTAGGTGTTATCCCATTTTTACTTCCCATCTGTAAAATTGCTTTGATATGTTCATCATGGTATTAGCATGGGACGAATGTGATATAATGATGCATTTGTGCACCAAACACAAATACCTGGGCAAACCCACAAGTGTTCTCAAAGTGACATACATACTTGCTTCCAGTTTGGTTTAGTAATACTAAAAGAATCACAGGCCTAAAGCAGATGCCCTATGCTGACCATCTAAAAAAAATCCAGCTATACTTTGTCACATATCGTCTATTCAGAGGCAATCTCTGCTTAACATACAAGGCCATGTCAAACACTGAGCTGTTGGACATGCTCCACTTAAAGAAATCCCAATCCCTCAGAGCCACACGCTCCAGGGATCTAAACCTTGTCATCACAATGAACAAAACATGCTGGGGGGATAGGTTCCTGACCCAGAGACTCCCCAGACTCTGGAATAGACTGCCCATACATGTCAAGCAGAGCACCTCATTGGCCCTCTTCAAAAGGAACCTTGGCAATTGGATAGGAGATAGGAAATTCACCCCAAGGATCACGTCAGTTGCCCTGCTAGACAGGGGTCCAGGTAAATAAATATTGTGGGAAGAAATAGCCAAAGAGTTGTTATGGCTAGGCTTGTATAGGCCCTAGGGCCGATAGCGTAGTACCAACCTATGAACCTATGAAACATTTTCTTGAATTATGTATTGCTTTAGCCATAGGGTTATAAATTGACTGTGATTTCTCATGCACTTTTAAGAGAAATCTGCCTAAACCCTAGGACATCGTGCAGTGAAGATGAAAGCAGATTTCATGTAATTTAAATGAAATATATAATGGATGGGTGGATTTTGATAATCCCTTTGTTAGCACTTATCCAGAAACATCAAAAATAGCTGCTTATTCTGATATTGTGGATGATCAACTATCCTTTACTCTGTAAACACTATTGGAAAAGTTCTAAAGAGAGACACAATAGCAGTGTAAATGTACAGGTGATTTGTCTTTAAGAACAAGTTATGATCTCCTCCCTCTTCTGTCAAACAATGGATTTATTGCCTTTTTCTTTTCACTGCATGCACATTCCTGCTTTTCTCATAAAATAAGTGAAAGACATGCAACGTTAATATACCAGCACTAATTATTGCCTTTGAGCAGTTTTGACAGCCATGTTTGACAGTATTTCTTTTTTTGTCATATACTGGGAAGTTTACTGCAATATACTGTCTGATATGCTTCTCTGTTTTACTAGATGCAAATGTCGGGTATTTTTTTTTCAGAAGTGACTTGGACCAGTGGTGGCAGAAGTCTTATCACAAACATTTCAAGATTACAAGTTTTTATACAGAATACATGAGAGATTACATTGTAGTGCAGAGAGCACCATGATTATGCTCCAATGTCCGTTAAAAGATAACCTAGTTCAACATTACTTGAGCACAAGAATCGATCTTAATACTTAGAAGGGTGTTAAACACCCTTTATGTGCTGCTAACATTATGTCACATATGAGCCACCAATAGCTGACAGTACTGGTCAACAAACAACAGTGACAGGACTTTAAGCAGCTACTTTTCAACTTTGTTTCTGTCTGCTGTCTTAGTTATGGTCAGTCAAAATGAAGTACTTCACTGACATACAGACTATGTAAATATCTCTTACAGTCTGACAGTGCTTGCAAAGTCCTTCACTGACAGAGAAAGTCAGCAGAAAACTTTCCATTTTTTCTATAATTAGTAGTACATGGAACTGCAAATAATTATGATAGGACCTCCAGCTGTAACTCTATATTATCTGTTCTCAACATGGATGCCAAGATTCACCTGTTCACCTTTCAAGCTTTGATCTTGAGGTGAATTTCTTAGGATTCATATCTTGCATACATTAGGTAATGGTCAGAGACCCAACCATAATCCTCTATGTAATATGTAGTACAGTAGATACATACAAACACATCTGCATATCTAAAACAGAGAGATAGATTCACAACTGAGGTATACATCGAAGAACGTATGAAGTCCAGATCAGTGTATGGTAGCAAGAATACATAAATATAAAGAACAGATTGCTACAAATAAAGAAAAACAGAAGTAAGAGCTGTGGACCCACTCAGATGATAATATAACCACAACAGACTTGGCTTTTTAATATTAAACAGTCTTGCTGTACTCTATACTGTTTGCACAGGTCTATATCACAATGTTGAACTAAAATAAGTTCAAACGTTGTAACATTGAACTCTAAAGTCCGAAACCCAACCATAACAAAAACACAGAACAAAGATTTTTTTCCCAGGGAAAAAAAATCGCTGTTCCATGACAAAAAAAAAAATTAAATCTTAAACTAAAGTGGGGGGCTTTGCTCCTCACACCCCACAACGTGGTGCCCCCACACCCACCTACTTAAATATACCAACTCAAAGATCGTGCCACAGTGGAGGAAATAGCAAAGCCCCGAAAATGGCCCACCGATTTTTTTTTCCCTGGGAAAAAAAATCGATGTGTGGTGGCTTTGCTATTTTTGAATTTCGGACTTTAGGGTTCGATATTACAATGTTCAAACTTATTTTAGTTTGACATTGTGATATAGACCCTGTTTGCACATAGAGTTCAGGATGACACTTTATTCTTATAACAGATACAACATTAGCCTTCTTTTTCTTCCAGACTACTGTATGAATCATATTTTTGTGACCTGTATGCTTTGTAGATACATTTATACAGTGCATGTTTTCTTGCCACATGCTTGTTTTAATGCTATGCTTTTTACAAATCACATCTCCTGTCTTAAATGTGTATGATTGCTGAAGTGCTTATGTCTATGTTTACATATAACAGCTTTCATCACTGGAAGCTTTATCCTTAGGCCTGCCCTGCAAATGGGCCTAGTTGTGTTGGATACTACAGGTCAGTAAAACAAACTATTAAGTGTTGCGAAACCTGTAGTGAGAAACATTTCTAAAATGAATATACTGTACTAGGTACATACCTACTGTATGTTAATTACAATTATGCCAAACCTACTGCATTATAATCAGGTTACTCACCATCCTGGGATGATAATCACCAGAGTTTGAAGACTATTAATGTATTAGTACACATACCCTGTTTCTTACAACTGGACTTAAAGCACCCAAGTCTGATTCTGAGCATTAACATGCTTTTCTCTATTGTGTTTCAAAGATCCTCTTTTTAGCAGGCCTTGCCATTATCATTGGACTCCGAAGGACCTTCACTTTCTTTTTTCAGAGACCAAAGTTGAAAGGAACCAGTTTTTTTCTTGGAGGAATTCTAGTGGTGCTGTTCCGGTGGCCTGTTATAGGCATGATCCTGGAAACTTATGGATTTGTCACACTCTTCAAGTATGTTTCTCCCTCTTCTCAAAAAATCATTGTTTTTTTTTTTTTCATACAGTAATAATCAAATCAAAAACATTTCATTAAAAATGTGATGGTCAGTCAGTTTACTTATATTTATGATTTGGAGCTGAACTTTTCAGTACAGTTGGAATTATATCTTGTGCCATGCTCTCCTGAAATTGAAATGACAAACTAATTCAACTTGCAAAGAAACTATTAATCTTCTAAGATTCAGTGTTACTATGCAACCTAACCATATTTGGAATTTTTCCAGAGCTAAGACATCATCATCATCATCATCATCATCATCATCAGGCCCATTTTTCCCCATTTTCTACATGCAGTCGGGGTGTGCTGTGTCAGCTGTTGCCATCTCTCTCAGTTCAGTGCCACTTGCTTACCTTTGAGAGTCATGCCTGATTGTCTCATGGCTTCTCTCACTTAATCTAGCCCATCTCTTTGCTGGATGTCCTTATTTTCTCTTACCTTCTTCCTATCTCTCCCAAATCTTCTTCACCAAATTGTGTTCTACTTTCCTGCACATAGGTCCAAACCACCGTAATCTGTTCTCTTTGACCTTCTCTGCAACTAGAGCTACTTGGACGTCTGCTCTGAAGTCTTCATGTCTTCATTTGTCCTGCAGTGTCCATCCTATTACCAGTCTCAGGCACTGCATTTGCATCACCTCTAGTTCCCCAAATGTTCTGCCTTCACTGTACAGTATAAATGTGCAGGTCACACCACTGTTTTGTAGGCTTTACTCGGCATTCTTCTTTTGGCACTTTGTGCCGGCTGGCTGCAGCACCTCTGATTTTACTTCTGACCTCATTCAGATCTCCATTCTCTTCAACCTCCCCTCCCATATACTTGAAGCTGTTTATTTGTCCCTTCTTATTTTTCCTCTTGTTGTGATTTCCTCCATCTGCTGTCACAACAACTGTAGTCAGTTTTTTCCTATATACCTTCAGTTTTGCATACTGGTCCCATATAATTTGCTATTCTGAGGCTGTAATATTACCATCTGCATACAGCAGCTTTGCTGGTATGTCCATTCCAACCTGTTTACTAATCTAGTCGATTATTAGCATAAACAGTAGTGGGCTCAGAGCTGAACCCTAATGAGCCACCACTTCCACTGGAAACAAGAGTTTGAATACTGTTTGTAAGTGTGTCATCAGATCCTTATACATAGGCTGCACTAATTATACCAATATTTTTGGAGCTTCAAACCATCAAAGGACTGGCCAAATCAGCTTTAATGGGACCTTGTCATTTGCTTTCTCCAAATCTAGGAAAGCCCAGATGAACTCTATGTTTATCCCTAGCTTCTTCTCTACTGTCACACTGCAAACATCAGACAGATTGTTTTGCATCCTGATCTGGACCCAAACTGCTCATCTCCCATCTTAATTTCTACTAATCTGCATATTCATTTTATCAATCACCCACTCTACCACATTCATGCAGTGTGATAGTAGTCTGATACCTTTATGCTGCCCACAGTCATGAATATCCCCTTAGTTTTTGTACACTGGCAACAGGATGCTTATTTACCAGTCATCCAGGATTCACCTTTCTCTCCATTTTGTTATGAGTATCCTCAGGAGGCATTTCTCCCTTAATTTACCCAACATCTAGATCATATCTCCTGTGACCTCATCTGAGCTGGCTTGTTTCTTTGACTTTATTTCTTACTTTTGCTAAAGTGGACTCTTCTTCCACTTTTATTGCAGGCTGTGCACTGGGCAATGCAGCTTCTGTGGGATTTTCTTCATTCAGAAGCTGCTGAAAGTGCACCTTCCATCTGCCTTTGATGTCTCGTGGCCTGGAAAGCTGGTTGTTGTTAGCATCCATTATGAATGGTGCCTGATGACTGTCTTCTTTATCTTTCTGTCTTTGCCTTGCATTATGACTGAGTTTCTTTGTGCCATCTGCCGAGTCCCTTCCAGAAGCTGGTAGAGGCCTGTGATGCCTTATTCTTTGCTATGGCAGCTGCTCTCTTACCCTCTTCGCTAGGCAACCAGCATTCCTTCTTATCCTGATCCATCTTTTCTATCTCCCACCTTTTTCCTGCCTTCTTTCTTTCTTTTGTTGGTGATGGCTTTCTGCACTTCTGCATTCTATCAAAAGCTTTCCTAATGCACCATATTTCAATAACTGGCTCAGCACATATCTGTTTTATAGTCTTCATACATGTGGTTTTGAGATACTGCCATTCTTTTATTTCCACTTCTTTCTGAGGTGCTAGAGCCACAAGTATTTCCTTGAATCTTGTGTTTTTGCTCCACTTAACTTCCAGGTCTACAGCTTTGTCTCTATTGACCTTGAGCCTTCTCTAACCACTGTTTGTATCTGATTTTGGCCACCAGTGGTTTATGCTGTGTGCTGACTTGTTGGGGATGACTTTGCATTTTCTAATTCTACCACAATACCCTTTCCTTTCTATGAAAAAGTCTACTTGAGATACATGTTGGCCACTCTTGTATATGATCTTGTGACTCTCTGTCTTTTGCTAAAACTTGCTTAGGCCAGCATCAAGCCATTTGCCATACAGAGGTCTAGAAAAGCCTCTATTCCTATTGGCCCATCCATGTGAATCCAGACAGCATTCATATGTCTAGCTGTCCTAAAAAGAACATTGACTTCCCTCATTATCAAGGCCAACTCATGTTGTCCTGTATATGTATAGTAGGTCCTGCAAATTCTGCCTAAATGCACTCTTTTCCTCACCATCACAACCCTGCTGTGGACATGAGCTGAGATTATGAATGCCAACATCCTTTTACACTGGGGCCTGCTTGTCATGAATCTGTCCCTAATTCAAGCTGACAACCCTCATTATCTTCAGAAGACTCATTCTCACCACAATTCCCCCTCCATTTATATTCTGTCATTCCTGAAATAGTAATCTCTGGACCCTAACCAAGTGGTTTTGCTGCACTGTCCTTCCACCTTGTCTCCTGGATACACAGATTGTCCAATCTCCTCCTTACCATCAAGTAGTCCACTTCCAAGCTACACCCAGTCAATCAGCCTATATTCCGTGTTGCAATCTTTAGATCACTTTTGGCAGGTTGATTGTTTTTAATTCAGCTTTTGCTCAGCAGTGTTATTCCGGGCAACCCAGGCTGAGCCACTGACCACCAGCTGGCAAGTAGCTTATTGACCCAGGGCTGATGGGCTTTACTGTGGACACACACTAGTCAATAGAGCCACATAGACCCCTTTGAATTATAACTTAACTTTACATGTCTTAATATGGTGGTCAGTCTTCTGTTTTGTTGAAGATTACATTATTGTATAGGGATTTAGATTAGCAAACTTTGTAGATAAAGTTCTAACTTATAGTCTGTATGCAACATTTGAAACAATAGTTTAAGTGAAAAAGCAGCCTTATTTCTTCTTACTTTCCTTGTTTCCAAGTCCGGACGTTGTTAGAATATGGTGTCCATAACTGTTATATTTATTTGCAAACTGTCTGTGGTACTGAAACAGTTAAGGTTCATACTAAATATATTTACACATATGTGTTTCACACTGTCTTGTATTTGTTAGACTTTAAGTTGTAACTTCACCCTCAGCTGAATCACCTTACTAATGTAAGATGACCTTAACCCTGCCTGTGCCCCTAACCTCAACCCTACACCTTAGGAAACAGCACTTACATAATATTACTGCTACAAAAGACATTCAGAGACTCAAACAACTACAGCTATACTCCATCTCATATTGCCTACTTAAGAGACGATCTCTGCTTGGCATACAAAGCCGTCGGACCCAGTGTTACTAGACATGCTTCATCTGAATAAGACTCAATACCTCCACACCACATGGTCCAAGGACCTCAACCTCATCACCAGAATAAACAGAACCTGCTGGAGGGACAGGTTCCTAACCCAGAGACTATCCATACTCAGAGCACCTCACTGGCCCTCTTCAAGAACAATCTTGATGAGTGGATGGGTAACAGGAAATTCGCTCCGGAGATCATTTCAACAGCCTTGATTGATAGGGGTACAGGGAACTAACCTCCAGCAACAGGACATCTGGGTATGTTCTTTGACTAGGCTTGTGTTGGCTGCAGGGTCATTAGCCTAGTACTCACCTATGAACCTATGAATATCCTACAATACAGCATACACACATAAAACTAAATCTATTGTCTTCCCTAGCACTTACGCTAACCCTAACCCAAACACCTGCATACGCATTCCCATCCCTAATGCCAAAACTTTTGGTATATCTGAAAGTTGTCATTAAAACCCCAAGCCATGCTTACTGTAACCACAAACACTCAATTTTCCTCCTTTCGACATTCAGCACCTGATGAAGGGTGCATCGGTGGAATTCCCAAGTGCCTCCCAATGTTACTGAACTGACTGACAAAATAAGCATGTGCCCACAAATCATATACATTCCAATGAGACTCCATTTCTATTCCCAACATTAGTTATCCCTGAGGGGTCCATCCATGACATCCCCACTGTATTTGTGATAATGCACAGAGTACGCTTGATACACCCTTTTAAAATTCTACATTAGGAATTAATGAACCACTGTAGGCAGTTTTTCTAAGTGATTTTTCAAAATGAGGACCTTCTAGTTCCTTACTCTCTGCTAAAAGTTCTGCATGCTTCTAGAAAAAGGCTTGTGGAAATACTGTGAATTTGTTTACAGATAGCAGACTGCTGTTCATTTTTATTTCTTCACTTCTGTCCTCAGTACTTTGAAATGTTCTACCTTGACAGGTAAAGCAGTTCCCAGACCAAGTTACCAGACCCAGTCACCATGTAAGAGAGAAAATAAACTGGTTTCTTTAAAATGGCACATATTTTGTCTAATCTGGTTAAGGACAGCTGTTTTTTTATTTTATTATATTTATTTTGGGGGCATCACTGACAGCTGCCAATAGCTACTCCTGGTGCCGTTTCTCAGCCTCTGGTTCCCTGAAGCCAACTACCCCTCCAGATGTGATCAGGTACTTGTGACAGTCAGGAGACTAAGGCATCACAATGCTGTGTCATACTGCTGCGGATAAGGGAAATCTTTTGTTCATGCCCCATGCCTAAGTCTGCCCCCTTGCACAAGACAGACAATGATGCAACCAGAGCATCCCATGGATGTCTGCCAGTCCATGCCTAATCTACTATGGTGACTATAATCAGTTCCGTATTCACTAATCAGAAATCACAGCACAAACTAAAGAGCCACCTCTCCCCAGGATATGCAAGCTGTCAAAATGCTGTTTTTCTTATCCCCTCCCCCCTTCCTGAGTCCTCAAGAGCCAGGTCTACAAAATTAATTTAGGTGGTTCATTTGTGTAAAAGAAGTAGTATCTTTTGATAACAGTTTATAATGATTTTCCTTTTTTACTTTAAAATTCTGCAATATTAACAGATGAAAATAATATTTGATTTTCCTCCTACAGGAGCTTTTTCCCTACTGTCTTTGGATTTCTTGGTACAATAAGCAATATTCCGGGACTCAGCAAAGTAAGTTTACCAGATCAAGTTAACATATATTAGTCACTTTCTGAAACAATTTGGCACAAAATGATTACTGGCGAAGCTTGATTTTTTTAATTTCACAATTTAGTATTTTTTTTTTCTTTCTAACCAAACTCACAAATTGATTTCATAGTTTGTAATGAGTAATGACTTACATACATCTGCAAGGTGACAAGGGTAAGCAAACAACTTAAGTTTTATAGAAGAGAAGCTTTGTACTTACATTGTGGTTTCCCTACTATATCTTTGTATATGTTAATTTTGAATGCATAGTTTTCATAGGTTCATAGGTAGGTACTAGGCTATCTGCCCGAAGGCATTTATAAGCCTAGCCAGAATGTGTTGGCTTTCGCCGCCCCCATAGATTAGTTCCCTGTGCCTCTGTCCAGCAGAGCCACTGAAGTGACCCCTGGGGTAAACTTTTTGTTTTCAAAGGAAACTCTTTGTCAAGCTACTATTTGCAGAACAACACGCAGATCACTAAAGCGCTCAATTTTAATAAGAAGCTTTCGGGTTATCCACCCTTCATCAGCATATGCTGATGAAGGATGGATAACCCGAAAGCTTCTTATTAAAATTGAGCGTAAACTTTTTGTTTCCCATCCACTTGCCAAGATTTCTCTTGAAGAGTGTTAGCAAGGAGTTCTGCCTAATGTAGATTGGAATCTTGTTCCAAAGCATGGGAAGTCTCTGGGACAGGAATCTATCTCTCCAGCACGTCCTATTTATTGTTGTGGCGAGGTTTAGATCCCTAGAGCGTGTGGCTCGAGGGATAAGGTTTTCTTTAGGTGGAGCATGTCCATCAATTCTGGGTTGAACATGGCCTTGTATGTCAGGCAGAGATCACCTCTGAATAGGCGGCATGCAACCGAGTACAGCTGGAGTTTCATCAGTCGAGCTGCATAGGGCATCTGTTTGAGGCCAGTGATCCTCTTGTTGAGGTACTTCTGTGGTCTTTCCAGCTGTTGTAGGTGTCTTGTAAGGTACATCCCAAATGGGGCGTTGTACTATATGATTGGTCTGATGAGTGATGAGTAGAGGGGCACAATGACCTCTTTTGATCTGGATGCAAACCCTTTTGTGATTAAGTGGGCCACATAGAAGGATTTTCTAACCACTTTGGCAATGTGATTATCAAAGGAGAGATTACTATCTACTTGGGTCCCCAGATCCCTTATTACATTTTCCGTATTTAGGGGGCTACCACCTATGTGGTAGTTTGTGTGTACTTTGTTTTTTCCAAAGTGGATGACTATGCACTTTTTGGCATTTTTCTTGAGACCATGATTTTGACACCAGGTATCCGTTTCAGTGAGACCCTTTTGGAGGATGTCTGTGTCAGTCAGAGAGTGAATTATAGCCCTCTGTAACTGTGTCAGTTGTGGAATCTTTCAAGTTTTTGGGATCTATAATCTCCCAGGTCTTGAAGTGGGAGACCAGTGTAGGGTCCATCATAAAAAAGGCACACCAGCGCATGTACTTTCTGCGACAGCTGAGGAAGTTCAGCCTCACACAGGAACTGTTGATTTAGCTCTATATAGTAGTCATTGAGTCTGTTCTCAGCTCATCCATAACAGTGTGGTTTGGATCTCTGTCTAATCATGACAAAAATAGGATACATCGAACAGTGAGGTCTGACGAAAATAATACTGGTGCTAGTTTGCTCTCCTTACAGGACCTGTACTACTCCAGAGTCATGAAAAGGACAGGAAAAATCATCACCGACCCTTCACATCCAGGCCGCCATCTTTTTGAACTATTACCATTGGTCAGGCGTTATAGATCAATATGCACCAAAACAAGCAGATAAGAATATTTTTTTTTCCGCAGGCCATCAAGTTCATAAATGGTTAACTCAGCTTATTAGTTTGGGATATTTTTTTTCCCAAGCCTCCAAAGATTCTGTAGTATTGTTTACATATTGTTAATACTGGTTTCTTTCTGAATTTACTTCAGTATTTTGCACCTTGTATGTGTGACAAACCGAAATGCTGCCAGCACAGCTAGATGGAATTTTGTAAATAATCATATGTCATTTGTGAATATTAATATGATGCATACGCTTGTCTTACAAATGTAAGAAAACAAATGTAAGAGAACTATATGTTATGTGTATATTAAACTACTGGTACAGAAGTGTGTGTTGAACTGTATGTTATGTACTGAGCTTCAAGAATGTAACCAAAGTGTATCCTACTGGAAAAGTTAATTTGCAAACTCTAAGAAAATAAGTGAACTGTTTTATGATTGTGTTTATCTCTCAGTTTCACTGAAGGAAACAGGATGTCTACAGCTAGAGGTTTATTTTTATTGTCTTGAAACAGAAATAATTACTAGGTTTAAAATGTATAAGTGTTTTAACTGTTTTACGACTTCCAGTTCTAGCCAAACTTCTGAGAGATATGTACTTCTCACACAGAGATGCTAAAAATTCTGTTGATATCTGTTAGCCTGGGAACTGAAGGCAGGTGAGAAATAGTGATGCCATCTAGCCTGAGCAGCCAAATGGTCTGGATTATGCACTTGCATGACCTAGTTGACAACTTATCTTACTATAAAGTAAAAAATTCCAAATGATGCATCTAGTGTGGAAATACAGTGGTCTAAACATTGTCAGGCATTGTGGATTCAGTCTTTCATGATGCCATGGCAAGTGTTTCCAGTTTCAAGAAATTTTTCAGGCAGGCACTATAACATTTGGAACTATATATATATATATATATATATATATATATATATATATATATATATATATATATATATATATATATCTCGTAAAAGAGTGGCATACATAGCTTGAAGGGTCAGTCACTTAAATTTACTTCAGAAAGTTATGCCTGCAGTTTAAGAGAAAATAGCTGAATACGTTATGCACTACCCTCATGCCATACTTTCATTTTACCTATTACTAATAAGAAATGCAATAATGCTAATGAAGATTAAGTCCACATGTGCTCATCTGCACTGAATTAATAGCAAATTTATTAAAGCAAAGGGGTGGAATAGACCAATTGCATGAACTAAGGCAGAGTAAGTAATCATGCAGGTGCTACATTATACAGGTATGTCTGTGCAGTAATCATGTAGGTGCAACATTATACAGGTATGTCTGTGCAGTAATCATGCAGGTACTACATCACACAGGTATGTCTGTGCAGTAATCGTACAGGTGCTACATTATACAGATATACTTGTGCAGTAATCATGCAGGTGCTACATTATACAGATATGTCTGTGCCATCACATACCCATACCTGATTGAATCAGGTGTTCTTAAAAAAGATTAGCCTAACACCTAATTTCTCCATTTTACATTTTTTGATATTTTGAGGGATTACAATGATACAAAATGCATTATACAAGTTAGGAACAAAACCCTATATGCTTGTTAAAAGCAAGCTGTTGTACTTTTATATTATAGGTGTGTGTGTGTGTATATGTGTGTGTGTGTGTGTGTGTGTGTGTGTGTGTGTGTGTGTGTGTACACACACACACACACACACACACATCTATCTAGGGAGAGACAAAGAGTGATACAAATACATATCAGACGTCTGGTAGAGGACCAATATTGTATTGTAAAGATTTGTGATGAGTTATCAAGAGTCAGGAAATACATTTCTTACTGCCACACTACAAATTATTATATATATCTAACAGCAGTCTCTGACGCCTTGGTGTTCCATTTAGCTTTTCTGCGTATGTTATGTTTCTGCACTGTTTAATAAATTTGCAGTTCTGAACTTGTGCATTAGCACAATTCATATCATTATAATTTTTCATGACTAGATGTCACTGACAAGGATATTAGGTCAAGATGACTTTTTTTCTATTTTTTTGTGTACTTTTTATTGGCTGGGGTTTTACATTGAGGGGGTTCATTGTTTTACTTTCATCTGAGGTTTGTAGCTGCCAATAAGTAAGGGCTAGGTTAGGGAGTCAGAGTCTATACTTTTTTATTGAACAGGTAATAGATTTTTTTCTATGTTTATGGATGCATCCATGTGAGTGAAGGTTTGTAGTAGGTTCCGATGAATTATGGGAAACATGGACTTTCATTAAGCCTGAAGTAATAATGCATCAATGAAACTATATGGTCACTGGTATGTCTCATTGGTTCCCATTCAGAAGCCTGAAACATCATAAGCCTGAAAATCAAAATCCTGAAACCAAAAGCCTGAAAATTCAGAATCCTGAAAACTCAAAATCCTGAAAGCCCAAAATCCTGAAAGCCCAAAATCCTGAAACTCAAAATCCTGAAAACACAAAATAGACATACTGATGTCATTGTGGCTTTGCTATTGTTAGCCCTGTGGTGTTAGGTCATGCGTTGGGGTCAGGTAAGTGTGCAGTTGGTTTTATGTTAGGGTTAGGGGCGGTTTAAGTGAGTTAGGGTTAGAGGCAGGTTAGGCATGTATGCAATAGTGACAAATATTGGGGTTAGAGGCGGTTTAAGTGAGTTAGGGTTAGGGCGCGGCTCAGGTGAGTGTGCGATAGTGACAGACCTTAGGGTTAGGGTTAGGGTCAGGGTCAGTTGGTAGATATTAGTGTCTTTATAGTGACATATTAGCATTATTTGTGTTTTCAGGATTTTGAGTTTCAGGATTTTGGGCTTTCAGGATTTTGAGTTTTCAGGATTCTGAATTTTCAGGCTTTTGGTTTCAGGATTTTGATTTTCAGGCTTATGATGTTTCAGGCTTCTGAATGGGAACCGTCTCATTACATGTTCATAGCATTGTGAAGTGTACATTAAAAAGGTGGTGACTCATCTTGATGATTAATGATGGCGCTCTTATGATTACATCATCATGGAATTAGCATATATAATTTAAGTAGGTGATGGGGACATAGGCATCACTAGCCAACTTATTTCTGTTTTTTTATGGTTTATGTTTTTTGATGTAATATGATGCTTAGTAGTCCAGTTTTACACCAGTTTTTATTCAGCAGGTTTAGTTTTGATAGGCTGATTTCTGATTACTTGAGGTTCTATTGGTTGCTATGAATCCAGTTTAAAAATATAACCAAACATTTAGTCAACACAGAACTTCTTTATTTGAATCAATGCACAGAAAGGGCTTTTAGCTTCACAAAGGCTTCATCAAGCTATGTATAACCTAGGAAAAGATCACATTGAATACAATAAAGTCCAGTACAAAGTTAAATCTATTTAAGATAGCCAGTCCTATAGTAAACACTATCTATGCTTTAACAAATGCCACTTTAATGCAGATTTTAAAGAATGATACCACTAGACCTATAGAACTGCATAACATTTAATTTGAGTTGCCACAAATATTCCTTATTCTGCAGAGTGATCTCAGAGTTAGCAGTGTGTTGTTCAGCTGAATTTCCCAGTGTTATTTTTGGTGTTTTATTTTCATGATTTTGCTTTTATTTCTATTTATAGTTATGTCATCTAGCTACCTGCAAGCAGATTAGTCCTAAAGAGTCATATGGAAAGTGTGTGTGTGTGTGTGTGTTTGTGTTTATACAGACATACTCATCTATATGACTTAGACAAGAGAA
The DNA here is from genome assembly GCF_019279795.1 of Protopterus annectens. Classification (NCBI taxonomy): domain Eukaryota; kingdom Metazoa; phylum Chordata; order Ceratodontiformes; family Protopteridae; genus Protopterus; species Protopterus annectens. The sequence continues at coordinate 394,130,648 of NC_056739.1, read as the reverse complement.
AGTACTTTTTTCACGGAAAAGGATTGGTGGATACAGTGGATGAATTGCTGGACATGAAGTAGAGGCCAAGGAAGTAGGAGCTTTAAAAAAAGCCTTAAATTCACAGAGATCGTTTTTTTTTTTTGGGGGGGGGGACTCTGTTCACCTTAAAAGTATTGATATGAAACTGCACCAAAGACATTTTCTCTGTTTACATAAAACAAAAACAAAACAAAAAAATATAGAAAAAGAAAGCAATAAATTAAAAATAAGCATTTTTCAGGGGGCTTTTGCATTCATGAAACTTCCTTGTTAATCCATAGTTGCACAAAAGTTGGAATAAGGGAGAAACTCCTTATATGAAGCACAAAAATTTTATTAAATGTAATGTCATAAAGGATATAGATAAAAAAGGAGTGATTAATAAAAACCTACCATTACACAAGCTTATTAAAAATCTAAAGGTAACCATTTGAAATGTCGGGACTCACTGGTGTAAGTCCTGAAAAATGGAGATTAAATGTTTGAAAAAACGAATTTACATATACGAAAACCAAGACGGCTGTTTCCCAGAATGTTCACTTTTCTCTGAGGTATGGTACTCTCTGAATTGCTATATATAAGATCAGGGGGTATAGGAAATGTTCCCCTACATTGGGGGGGTGTCTACATGTGGCTTGAACCCCCTGTTAAAAAGAAGCGCAAAGGAGAAGAGTGATGTTAGAGATTCCTGCTTCACTTGTGTTTTTAATCTTTTTTTTTTCTGTCTGTTGGTACTCAGTATTACAAGTGCCAACATTTCAATAGGGAGCCCATCTAAAACATACAAATTGATCAATACAAGAAAATACTGCTCTAGCAATAGCATATACATACAAACTACACACAAATAAATAATTCCATATCATAAAGATCACACTTTAGATCAGCACATACCTTTATACCATCTAATAAAATCCAACTAAAATCATTTTTGACCTCCTAAAACTGTCAAATTGACCTATCTGAGTCTATCATACCACAATGCAGGACACCTCATGCTAGAGCAGTTTAACAGGAATTATGGCTAGACTCGCTACAGTGGTCACAGAATAGCCAGGCTCTAAGCCTCCTTCTGGCAGCTTCCAGCTCCCATAACATGTAAGACTTTGAACATGGTAGTTTTCTCCTAGCTTTGTAACCACAGCTGCTGTTGAGACAACATAGCAGTGCTTCATCCTTGGAGCCAGCACAATCAGTCAATGTTTACACAGAACTGTGGGAGGCAGCATGCATTCTTAGCTGATGCTAACGTGAAATGTACATTTTCTATATGTGAACAAGAATTGTGCCTTTGCCTTTGTCCAGTACTAGATTTGCTTTAGGACTATGCACTTTTGGCATTTTGGAGCAGTAAGTAGTAATTTGTCTTATATTACTGCATAACTAGTTGGTATAAGGAAGAAGATCAAAGTAGGGTGAGGTAAATTACAAGATATTTGAAGGCAGGTGCTTTAAGGATAATTCACTGGGCCCAAGCATACTCGAGTAAATCCATAACAAATAAGATCCTTCAGGTAAGTTTTGCTGGTATTAAGAGATGAGGTGAATTCAGAGGTAATGACAAAACTATTCACATGCAGAGTAGACACTGAGACAAGAGGAGGGGGTGACATATGGATCCAAAGGAACCCCATCAGTGTTGATAATAATGATGGTACTCTATAAAGCACTTTTTATTTTGACTCTCTGATGTTCCTTGGCATGATGACTATAAACTCAGGATCAGGGCGCATTCAAAACGTAAACTGCAAAAAGTGGAGAATGATATAGTGCACTGAACAAACAAACATTTAATCTATGGAATAGTTTGCTTTTATCAGGACTAAATCCTTCATTAGATGTAACATTAATGTCATTCAAATATCTGTATAAACAAAACATCATCATAAAATTTCCATATGGATTTATGAATACGTTAGCCCTTTTCATTTAATAATTATTCTCAAAAATAAAAATCCATTCTACACATCTACAGAATATTTCTAAAACATTAAGCTAAGGTACTCATTTTATAAATGTTTAGTGTCCTGAGTTGCAAAGATGCTTTAATAAAACATTTTGATCAGATGTATTTGACAAATGTCAGAACTTGCCAGTAACACTTTCTTTTCTAATATAACTCTGTACATTACAACTAATACAAAAAATATAAAAGAATGAACATGGTGAGGTGACCATTATTGTCTTTTTAATATGTGCCATCCACAGTTTCTAATAATCATCATCATCAACCCCCTTTTTCCCTATTTTCTACATGGAGTCAGGGCATCATGTCAACTGTTGCCATCTCTCTTGATTCAGTGCTACCCTTTTACTTTTTTCAACAGTCAGGTCTGACTATTTCATGTATTGTCTCACACAATCCATCCATCTCTTTGCTGGATGCCCTCATTTCCTCTTGCCTTCTTCCTGTCTATCCCAAATCTTCTTCACCATATTGTCTTCTGCTTTTCCACAAATGTGCCTGATCCACTGTAATCTGTTCTATTTGACCTTCTCTGCAATTGGAGCTACTTTGGCTTCTGCTCTGATGTCCTCATTTCTTTACTTGTCCCACAATGTGCACCCTACCATCCACATGAAGCATGTCATCTATCACCTCTAGCTTCCGCAACTAATCTGCCTTTATTCGTTAGGTTAATGTACCAGATAATAGTACTGGTTGCACCACTGTTTTGTACATCTTACATTTCAACTTCCTTGTCATTCTTCTGTCACACACTACCCCTGACAGTCTGTGCCAATTGGCTGCATCCCCTTTGATTCTCGCCTTAACGGTTACCAGATGGTTAAGATCTTTATCTCTCCCACGCACAAGGTTAGATCCTGACCTCTGGTCAATGCCTGCATGTAGTTTGTATGTTCTACATGGGTCCCAAAAACATGCCAAGCATTTCCACCTCAAACTCAGCCATGTATGGAGCTGTGGGCAGCAGCTCAGGATCTAGATGGTGCCCTTTAGGGGGAAGAGTTGTACAGACCAACTGCTTTGGGCATCAACTGTGGTGCACAGTATTGTCAAGGCAGATGAACATGGCTCATGGACTGCATGCTGTGACAGAGATAGCCACTCGATGGTGGAAAAATTGGCTCTAGGTAATTCGGTTGTATTGACTAATGTTGCCACAGTTTCTAATAATATTATGTTTGTGCTCCAATATTCCCTTTACAAAATTTATTTTATTTTATTTATTTATTTTACATTTGTTGACCGGGCTAGTCTAGCTGGATACATGTCCTTTTTCAGTAGAGGCCCGGGGAGAAAAGCTCCCACAGTTAACAGTAGTATCACCAAACAATTAGATACAATAAACTACATTAATATAAAAATAACACAGATAAGAACATCTAAATATACAAGCTGATAGTTTGGTAAGCATTTGTTGAGATGGTCATATGACATAGATACCTGTGGAGGTAGAAAAGTACTAGATAAAGCTTGAGAGGTAGAACAGAGATTAGGTACTAATAGACCTATTGGAATTAATCAGGGTTGGAACATGGGCATAACCATTGAGACTTAAGTAATTCTCTGAGATTAGTTTTGAATAGATTGAGTGAGGTCATGAGCCTGAGGTTGTTGGGAAGGGAATTCCATTGCTTTCCAATGGAGTTAGCATAAAGAGCATCGCCGCCCATGTTATTAGGTTTGATGGTTAATATCTGAATACTGTTTGAGGATCGAAGGCTACTTAAGTTGGTGTAGGGGGTCAGGATTTTGCTCAGCGAGGGGGTTTTCTCTGGTTGATTAATTATTTTGAATGCTTCGGTGAGTTGGTTTAATTTAAGAAGATTGGGCAGTTCCAACCAGCCGAGTTTCTTGAGGTTGAGGCAATGGTGGGTACGATAGGGTGTACCTGTTACAAATCTGGCAATATGATGGTAGGTGGTAGAGAGGTTATTAAGCTCATGTTTGTTGAGGAATGATAGTATCGGTGAGGCATATAGTAGGGTGGAAAGGAGATGGGTACGAGCAATGGTTAATTTAGCATGAGGAGTAAGAAAGTTCTTGATTCTGTACATAGAGCCAAGTTTCTTGTTAACTGACTTAATAGTTTGGGCAATGTGCATGTCGAATTTAAGCTTGTGGTCAATAGTGACACCTAATAGTTTGGTATAGGGGACGGGCTCAATGATGGTGCCATTAAAGGATTCCACAAAAAAGGTCCTCGGATTGTCAGGAGGGGGTTCTTGGGGTAGTGGATTGGTGGATGTGGGGAAAAATAGAAGTAACTTGGTTTTAGTCGGGTTGAGTATGAGTTTCCGGTCGGAGAACCATTTTTCAACTTTGGCAAAACATTGTTGGGTGGCTGCTTGGAGATTCTGAAGAGACCGATCAGAACAGATCAGGGTTGAGTCATCTGCATATTGAATGCAGGTGGCTCTGGGGATGACTGTGTGGAGATCATTTATGAAAACAGAGAAAAGAAGGGGACCAAGTATGGAGCCCTGTGGAACACCAATGTTGTTTGAGAGCAGGTGAGGTAGACTATTTTGCCATTGGACTGCTTGTTGCCTGCCAGTGAGGTAATCCTTAAACCAGCTTAGGGCTGAGTTGTCAAGATGGAGGATTTGTAGGGTGTGTAGTAATAGCTGGTGGTTAACCATATCGAAAGCTTTCGATAGGTCGAGAAAGAGAGCAGAGGATGTTAGTTTTTTGTTACGGTTACTATTGACTGAGTCGACAAAGGAGAGGAGGGCAGTGGTTGTACTATGATGGTGGCGGAAGCCATGCTGGGTTATAGACAGGAGATTATTGAGGGTGAGGTAGTGTAGGAGTTGTTTGTGAACACACCGTTCCATAATTTTAGCTATTGGAGACAATATTGCAATGGGTCTATAGTTAGATATTTCTGTGGAGGAACCTCCCTTATGAAGTGGAATGATGTATGAAATTTTCCAAATGGGGGGGATGGTAGCCTCAGTTATAGATCTATTAATCAGGATTGATATAGGATAGGCAATGACATCAGACGATATTTGTAGGTATTCCGCTGGGAGGCGATCGGCCGCTAGGGTGGGCGGTTTCAGTTTTTTTAATAGGGTACGAATATAGGAGGTAGAAACTGGTTGTAAGTTAAAGGAGAGAGGAGGTGTGTCATCAGGAAGTGTTAAGGAGGGGGAAGAGGTAGGTAGATGATTGGCTAGGGACTGGATGGTCTCAGTAAAGAAAGTGTTGAAGGTGTTGGCTACCACTTCTGGTTCTTGACCAGTGAGATTCTCAGGGGTTGGGGTAGTTGATTTACCAGGATGGAGGAGGTTATTAAAACCAGCCCAGAACTTTTTTGGGTTAGTCTGATGTTTGTCCTGGAGGTGACAGAAATACTGTTTTTTGTCTCGAGTTATGTCCGATTTCGTAGAGTTTCTTAGCTGTTGAAATATAATACGGTCTAGGGGAGTTTTGGTAGCTCTCCATTTGTGCCAAGCCTGGTCGCGGAGTTTAATTTTTGCTTTGGTTTCTCTTGTTAACCAGGGAGCTATGCGGTCTTTGGTTCTAATTTGTCGATTTGGGGCATGAGAGTGGAGAATGTTTAGGAATGTGTCATTGAAGTATGACACGCTCTCGGCTAGGGGTAGAGTATTTAGGATAGACCAATTGCAGGATTTTAGTTCCGCAAGGAATAGTTCTGGGTTAAACTTTTTCCTATTTCTAACAAGTTTGTATAAGGGCGGGTTGGTACAAGAAAGTTTGTGTTTTAAAATGTAAGTGACAAGGTGGTCACTAAGGTCATTAGGGAGGGTACCAGTGGTATAGTTGTTCGGATCTTTATTGGTGAGAATCCAGTCAATCGTGCTCTCTTTTTGCTGAATATTACCAATTCTAGTTGGAGATGTAATATTTTGGGAGAAGCCATATAGATTGATTGGGTGGGGATTTGACTTGGCGGAGCAGTGGGACCAGTCAATATTGAAATCCCCTAGTACTATAGTTTCTTGAGGGTAGTTGGTGGCTAACCAACTTAAAGTTTGCTCTAGGTTTTCAAGGTTCTTCCCTGGTGGAATATAGATTACAACAAGATTGATACATTTTTGGGTGTTAATGCAAATCTTTAGTGCAATAAGTTCTGTGTTAGAGACCTGGGGAGGATGCAGTGGGTTCCTAATGATGTTAAATCTGTTCTTAAACATTACAGCTATACCTCCGCCCCTTTTGGTTATTCGATCCATCCTTAAGATATTATAGCCAGGTGGAAGAATTTCTTCATCCTTTGTGGCAGGTTTGAGCCATGTTTCTGATAGGCACATGATATCTGGGGAATGTGTGGCTATCATAGCATGTAAGCTATGTACTTTATTGTTTATGCTTCTCAGGTTTAGGTGAAAGATGAGGAGGGAGTTTGTAGGAGTTTGGGGTAATGTTGAGGTGACAGAATCTCGATTGGTGGTAGGGCCTGGATTCGGGTGAATGTCACCATGTTGGGTAATACATTGTTTTAGGTGCTCTAGGAATCTATGGAGTTTGCATAGTAATTTGAGGTGAGATTTATTTTTGGTTGAGCTAGGGTAGTGAAGGGTTAGATGAGTTTTATAGAGACCTAGTGTTTTTGCAGGGTGGAGAGAGGGTACTATTGTGTTAGGGGGAAAGTGTGTGTGTGTGGTAGTGTGAGCCTTGGGAAAGGGAATTCCAAAGAGTGTTTGGTGTTCTTAACACAGAATACAACACATTAGTGATTCAGAACAACAACGTTCTTAAACTGCAGCCTACATACTACTTGATATAACACTAGTCAGTGCCTGGATATTTAAAACAATTCTCATTTTTAATCCAAGCACAAAAAGTATAGCTATAACATTTAAATGGGTCTATATTAGAATCTCGAAGCCTTAATGCTTCGAATTACTAAAGATTGAACTTTAGTGATCGAAACATTAAACCATCAAAATTCTAGTAGACACTATTAAACAAAAAACAAGTAAGGGGCGTTTAGGTAGGGGGCAAGCCCCCCTGCACCCCCCACACCCACTCTACTTAAATATACCAACTCTGAGATCGCACTTCAATGAAGTATGGTGCGGAAAGGGAAGATTTCCCTTTTCTACACTGTAGCGCGATCTTGGAGTTGGTATATTTAAGTAGCAGGGGTGTGGGGGGCAGCCCCCCATATGGGGTGCAGGGGGGCTTGCCCCCCTGTCTATACTCATTAGTTTTTTTGGGGGAGGTTAAAAATATTTTTATTGGGTTTGATTGTTTAATAGTTCGATGCATACAGTTCGATGTTTATGCATTTGAACTATTAAACTTTCGAGATTATAATATAGACCCCATTTAAATGGCCTTTTTATTATTATTATTATTATTATTGTTATTATTATTATTATAAAACAAATTTATGTTATCACAGTTACACTTATATTGTTCTCTCTTCTAAACCCCTGTGTATAGATATCACAAATTCTTCTCTTTGTGTTATAGCTAAGAGCATAGGTTTCTCCCATACAACTTTATCATTTGCATTGTCACTGCTGAATAATAAAACCAGTTGCATTTGATAATCTTGTCAGTCTCAGGACTATTAAAATTGTAAGTTGTTTAAAAAAGATTAAAATGATGTCCTGGTTGATAAACGTCAAAGTCTATTAATATTAGATTCTCTCAGTCTCAGCATGCTTACTGTGTGCCTCTGAGCAAGTCACTTAACCAAATAGTGCCCCTGGGTCATTTCTGATGAGGCAGCTGGGCATACTTCATTAACAAAAATATAATAAAAATAAAACAAAATTATCTATTAAATATGGTAAAAAGTCAAAGTTCTCTACCTTCTGAATATTATCATCCTCATTTCGGAATAGGTTTTCCTTATAGCCATGTTCTAATAATCAGTAAACCTCCTTGGTAATTGTCAAACCCTACTTTGACCTTTTTCTGCAATTCTTACTGTTTTCAAGAACTAACCTTTTGATATACATTTCCTGAAATGGAATGGATGACAACTGCTATAATATAAAACATTGTTTGCAATAACATATTACTAAAAACTGTACTACCTAAAACCATGTCTTATAAATCACTACATTCAAAAAAATCTTTTTTACAGTGAAACACTTTATATCAAACTCCAGAAGTGAAAAGATTTTCTTCATCCAATCATATTTACTGATGTTTCAATCCCTTAACAATAACAGATGTCAATAAAACTTTTAAAATATATTTCAGTCCCTGCAAATACATTTTTGTCAAAATCACATGACATACAGAGAAAATGTGTAAGTGCGAGCATTCCCAGTGGCCTATGGGAAATCCCACATCAGCACACTTCAGCATCCTAAAGAACAAACCCATTTTAAAACTCTTCTAACAGATGCTAGTTAGTATAATTGCAGTAAATGAAAATTCAGTTGAAAACAAGCATAAGATATCAAGTTTCTCATAATGAGAAATGTATATGGATAAGGATCACTACTAAATAAGATATCCATTGAACATCATATTCCCTTAAAGACAAAAATTCTGGGGATGTTATTATTATCATTATTATTATTATTATTATTATTATTATTGCTACTAACATTTTAACTGCTCGTTTTAAATAACGGTCAATGAAAATACCTGCTGTTTAGTAAAATAACTACTTAGCCTATCAAAAAAATGAAGTGTAGCAAAGGATTAAATGAACATTTGTGTATCTTGGGAATGCAAAAGGGTCTGGAGCAATACTTGTTATAAACATGCAAATACCTACACTGCATAGGGGAAATTCATTCAATATGAATTCCTCAGTAACAGCCCTCTATTCCTTGTTAAGCAGTCTTTTCCTTAAACAGGACTCCTCCATCCTCTTCATAGATACTACTGCCAGACACTATATCCATCAAGGTGCATATATACCATATCAGCCATTTTTATAACAAAATTAGTTGTTTTACTCAAGTCCCTAGAAACTTGTTAATCACTTAAACTGCTGCTGAAAAAATTGTTCCAGATGTTAGCACTGCCTTTACATTGGATCTCTTTCTTAATTAACATAGAGTGATAATGAATCTAAGGTTTATAGTAAGATAAAGTCTAAAATATATCAGCTTCGCATGAGGACTCAACAAAATTAACCAAAAAAAATAATTAGGCTTGCATATATATGCAACTGTGTACCAATTTCTGATGCATCTGTACAAATGGTGTGCATACATTTCAAAACTTTAAAATACTTTTCAATTTTAGGCTCAAGGCCAAGTTGTAACTTTAGTTCACAGCACTAAAAGTGTCCATAACTGCAACATCCTTTGCCATTTGTAGGTGTGCATATACTGCGACTTTCTGCTCCACTTGTTCTACTGACAGCAGATCTCCTGGCCTGTTCGTAATACTTCGTATTTACTGAACCCTAAATCACTTTCAGAAATCTTGGTTAACTGTCAAGCATAATCCAAACTTAAAAGGAATGTGTCAGGATGAACCTCCTCAAAGATGCACCACCAAAACAGTCAGATCTTTATTAACCATGAATTGCATCATCTCTTTTTTATCTTTCGGCCCACATATTATAATTCTGAACACATTCAGGTTTCTTGAGGCTACAGACATTATTGTTTCAATCTCTTTCTATATACTTCCACTGGAAGATGTCACCATTTTATAGTCCAAGTCATCCCTATTGAGCTGCTGAATTTATACATTCTTAAATTTCTGATCTTCCTTACTCACATTTACTTCCAGCATATCAATACAATGTAAGGAAAACGCCTTATTTTCAAAATGCTCCATTCTGCATGGCAGAAAAAAATATATACAACTTAAGTGAAACTTTTGCTGACACCTGTAATGATGGCACCCATTACTTTACATACAGTGACAGCAGAAGTAAATTGTGTACCCATTTACCCTCCTTACTGGGACACCAGTTACATTACATACAATGCTATGTTCATCTGTTACCATCTACGTTTCATACTGGGTACACCTTCTATGGAATGCTGCTTCTTTCCCATTCAGTCAGTCTGACCGTTCCGTGCTCTCTTTAAGATTATCATCAGTTCAAAACCTACCAGCCACACAAGCAGTCTATTCCAAGAGTCCACTAATGTCTCTGTGAAACAGCACTTTCAGTCCAGGTTAAAATAAATACTCTTCAGCTGCATATGCAAACCTCTCTTCCTCCTCTGTCCTCATGCCTTAGTTTCAGCCTTCAGTCCTTCCATACACATTGTGAGAATCCATATGGTATCACCAGCTATGAATAAAAGTCCAACAGTTCCAAAAGCTGTTCATAATGCCCTTTCCTTTCCAACTGTGCCATAAGACTTTTGAGCAACCATTAAAAGCTTTCCAGTTCTTTCAAGTCTTATTTCCTGCAGGGTCTCCGCAGTTTCAGAAAGATTTGTCAATGTGATATTGTTGGAGAGAGATGTGAGGATATTAGATCTTCAGCCCTGGCATCTATGCCTATCACTATAGAAGGCAGCTCCATTGGCTATTTCCTCTGTTGCATCAATCTGTGCTTGGAGGTTCTTGGTGGACATGATAATTAGTTCTCAGTCCTTTTCAGGAAATATATTCTCTAGTCTGGTGTACTGCAGCTTGTATATGACATTTGGGTTGTTGTTTTTGAAGTGCAAGGTGTTGGACTATGCTTCTTGAACTTTAGCTGCCATTTACAAAGGCTCAGCAAGTTCCCCTTATAGACTTTCCAGGACTGTGGTCCAAATCATTATGCCATTGTAGGATAGATTCAGTTTGTCAGCAGTCCTCCTTTGACATATCACAGATGGTTATGTTGAAGAGCTAGGGCCCAGTACAGATACCTCTGGCACTTCATGTGCCCACTCATCATCCCCTTACTTCTTCACTCCACCTTCTCCCCTGGAGCCACTCTCTCATCCATTTCCTACACTTATTTTTGACTACTATACTTTTTAGTTTTTAAATAACCTTTAATGTGGTACAAAATCAATAGTCTTTCCAAACCATAGGCAGACCACAGCCCTAAGCACTGTTTAGGTTTGCGACTTGTCATCTGTTGAAGACCAGACAGCAGTGATAGTAATGTTCCAAAGTTTGAAGCCATGGAGCTCACGGACCAATATATATATTTCCGGCATCAGCATAATTAACAGATGGCCATTGTGGAGAGTATTAAGCTTTACAGATGTCATTCTCATTTTGTGTCACAAGCGTGCTTAAGATATGCAATATAGCACTGTTTTTTCAGCTCCCTATTATGCTGTCACAGACGCAGGTTGTCAAATGTGTCTTTGTCGAACTGAAAAGTGCGAAAAGGCAAAATAACGAAGCGTCTTTTCAGTGAATTCTTTCCCTGGAAAGAATTTGCTTGGCTTCTTTTGCTACTTTGCCATTTTTGGCACTGTAGTGCGATCTCAGAGTTGGTATATTAAGTAGGGGGGTGTGGGGGGTGAAGCTCCCCACATTATGTAATGTTTTACAGTTTTTTTTTTTTCTTTAGGAACAGTGATTTTTTTTTCCCTTGGAAAAAAAATTGCTGTTCTGAGGTTTCAACGTTGTAAGCTCTCACTTACATGGGGTCGATTATGTGTCGTTCGCTCTTCTGAGCATGCAATATCATAATATAGACCTTTTTTCCTTACTATCTCTACTTGTACTTTCCATGTCAGTAATAACATTTACAATAAGTTAGGTTTTAAACAGTCATTTTTAATTTCAGTGAAGCAGTTGTCAGAGCACAGAACAACAGCTACTTGCTAGAAGATTCTGAAGTTGGGAAAGGTACACAAAAAATGTTATCCCCAAAATCTGACCACCAATGCTTTTCCTTTATTCTAGTTTTTCCAACATTATGCTGAAAATGGATCTGCAGTATGAGAACACAGAAAGAACAGAATTGCCATCTGCCAACATGGACATTATCTTTAATTTTTTATGGACTCTTCCTGACAAACACAGGATATATGATCACACACGACAAAAACATTTGTGAAGCAAAACCATCATCTTACAAAGTGCCATTTACACGTTCTGCTGTACATACATGTTTTTAACCTAGCAAGCACATTTTTAAAATAAGAACTATATGGCATTAAAGGGATATGTGTATTCTAATAGTATTTAAAGTATAAATTAATACAGTAACCTCAATATAACAAATGTGCATCTTAATTTCATAAATTTAGTAGTTTTTCCTAAGAATAAATGTTTTGTATTATGTTTTTGTGAAACTGTTGAAATAAAGCTTTTTACCTAAATTTTAGACTGTATGCAGACTTGTTGCTGACTAGTCATGTGACAGAGTTTCCCTCCTGGTTACCACTTTGGGGATGTAAAGATCACAAGTGCTATGCACTGTTAAGATTTTACCTGAATATGAGAGGTGTTACGCTAATAAAGACCCCAAGAGCAAAGTCAAAGGGTTGATAAAACACATCCTAATCTACATGCTGTTTTCAAAATGTATTTTGCTCAGATTATTTTATTCATTGTTTTCTGTACATTTGTGTTTTGTTGCTATCACAAGCCACAAGAAAATTGTTTATTTTGCTTCCAGTGATGTGCAACAGCTGCGACAAACAAGGAGCAGTTAAAGAAACTGTCTAGGAATTTGTGATTAATCCAGTAAACTAATATGTTTTTCCTATTAAAAAACAGAGACCAGCAGTTATAAATAAGTCATCTGTTAGCAGCTAGAATCATTAGGATTACTACTAGTGGTGCTGCGGTGGCATTGTTGCCTCATAGCAAGACGTTGTCCCGTTCGATTCTCAGCTAGAGCGTCTTCTGTGTGGAGGCATATGTGAATGGGCGTGCCTTCGTTGAAGGCTATGCATCAGGGCTGATAACTCGGCACGTAAAAATCCTCTACCAAACATTAGTGGACCAGAGTTCCGTTGTGGTGACCCCTAACCGGGATAAGCCAAAAGACACAACAACAACTTTGCAAATATTTTTAGTCTAGTGTATCTCGCTGTTAGAGTTAATGAAACAGTAGCATATGAACTGAACATGTTTTGATGCCAACAACTGAACTTGTCATCTCACAAGAATTAAATTACATGGAAGGATCATGCTAGATTTAATGGTTGAGATAAATGATGCACTAGTTAGAGAAAAAAATCTAAAATAGCAATTTTCTGGAGCAGCCAGCTCAGTTAAGAGTGGTGTTCATGTCGTACCAGAGAGTGTAATGTGAATGCGCCAGAATGTCATGGTATAAATGTGCAATTCAAACGGAATGTCAGATGTCAAACACATCTCCACCTATGCATCCTGAGCTATATGCAGACATCATGACTTCTAAACAATTCAAACCATTCACATCCCACTTCATGTGACTACCCACACAAAGTTTGGAATAAAAGAATTATCATATCACCCTACATCTGTAACATTTGGCCAACTCAACTTTACTATAATCCCATACCAAAACACCCTCACATCTCCCTAAAATATGACAAATACACAGCCAAAATGATTAGAACCATACTCGACGTTGTACCTAAACTTATTCTCAGCAGTGATATTCACCCTAACTCAGGTCCCAACCATAGTCTAGACAGTATACCCTTCCAACCCTACAACCAAACCTACCACATACCAAATTTCCCTATGAAGAAATCAGACCTCTTAATAGTAAATATTAACATTTGAAGTATTACAAACAGAATCCATGAACTACATGCAGCTCTTTACTTATATTCCCCAGACATTGCTCTAATCACTAAAACCTGATATATCCAACAATGAAATTCTAGCCCAGGATATAATATACACACTAAGACAAGACTGAATGGCCAAAAGGGGTGGAGGATATTCTATTTAAAAATAACCTCATTCTTGAAGTCACAGAACTTAATGCCCCAAATTTTGATAATGCAGAAATCATTTTTGCACAACTAAAACTTAATGCTAAAAAGAATATAAATATTTTAGGATCCTATATCCCTCCAGGTCAGAACATCTCCACACTTAGAAAATATTGTGGATTGGTTTTTAAAACCCCTGCCCTCAAGATACAGTAATCTTGGGTGACTTTAACATTGACTGGATCACCTATAATTCTGATAATCCTACCAACCACATTAACCTCCATGGCTTCACCCAAACTATTCAAGTCCTTACCAGGGTAGATAAATCATTTAATAGACTGTCCACCATAGACTGGATATTAGCAAATAGACCTGACTTTTCATTTCATTCTGGCTCTCTCCCAGATTCTCTTAGTGATCACCTTCCCACCTTCTTAATTAGACACAGAATAAACCCTTCTAAGCTTACCACTTACCATCCTATCCGAAACAAAATTAACTTTAGCCACCAAGAATTCATACAAACTCTAGAACTTTGCAATTTGGTTCCACTTAAACCTCTCCCATTAGAAGATGCTGTGAAATATTTTAATTCCACCTTCTTGAATATACTAAACAAACTAGCCTCACCAAGGACTATTAGAATAAAATACACATTTGCTCCATGGCTAACAAAAGAAACAAGTGTACTCCTAAACAATAGAGATAAAGCTTGGAGTAAATGGCACATTACTAAATCTCAAACAGACTAACAATCATACCAGGAACTCAGAAACAAGGCAAAATCAAACAGGACAAAACAAATTATTACTTTACTATCCAAAAGAAAACATAACATCCAACAAAAATTCTGGACAGCAGTTAACAACATCCTCCTACCAGGCAATGCTAGTACACCCACCCCGTCTTCCACTAACAACCTAGACAGTATAGCCACTCAATTTAACAAATACTTCACCGAAACAGTTCTAACGCTCTCCAAGTATGCCTCCACTACCACTCCTATTAATCCTACTTCTGACAAAAATAGGCACTCCTTCTCCTTACAACCAGTATCTACCAACACAATAAAGAAACTGCTAAAAAATTGAAACCCACTACCCTAGCTGCAGATAAACTACCTGCAAAATATTGAAGCTGCTGCCATTTCCATTCCTATATCCATCCTCCTTAACCATTCCATTACTGAACGACTAGTTCCATCAATTTGGAAAATTTCATATAGTATCCCTTTGCACAAAGATGGCAAGTCAACTGAATTATCCAATTATCGGGCAATTGCTATACTGTCACATATCCAAGATATGGAAAGATGCATACACACACAAATTATGGACTTCTTACTTATTAATAAATTACTATCCAATACCCGACATGAGTTCTGACCGTTCCACAGCACCACCTCTGTCCTTATAACCATCACTGACATAGTCAACCACCACAGAAATAATGGCAAATTTGTATCTGCAGTTTTTGTTGACCTCTCTAAGACGTTTGATACGGTCTCTCACAGCAAGCTGTTAAATGTACTTACTGAACTCAACTTAAGCCAGTTTAGTCTATCCTGGTTCAAAGGCTATCTAGTAGACCGTCAGCAAGTAGTTCAATGACACAAACCCTTTCTTCTCTACTACCCATCACCTTAGAAGCTCCCCAAGGTTCTGTCCTGGGTCCCCTCCTGTTTACTAACAATCTCCATACAGCAACCCTTCATGCATCTCATATACAGTGCGCTGATGATTCTACACTGACATGTGCAACTTCTTCTCTGCACCATCTACAATCAATAAGTCAACAATCTTTCACTGTAGTAGAAGCTTGGCTAACTAATTCTCAACTTATCTGAACCCAAACAAAACAAAGCTTAGGCTTTTCTACCCCACTAGAAACACCCCCCCCCCCTTCAGCATCTTATCACTAAATAACACCATCATCTCTCCCGTACAACATACAACTTTTAGGTGTAGAAATCAACAGTAAATTGAAATTTGAGATCCATATTGCCCAAACCATTAAGAAAGTCCACAAAAAACTAGGTATACTTTATGGAATTAAAAAAATATTTCACTAATAAGTCAAAAAACACTATAGCTAGAACACATTATCTCACCTCTTCTCTATGCATTGCCAATTCTCACAAACATTAGAAAATCCAATTTAGACAAATTAGAATCCTGCTATAACAAAACTGCAAAATTTGCAACAGTAGCTCTAGGGCACATCATTGCACTGCCCTCACACAATTAAATTGGCTAGAACTCCTTCAACTAATAACTTATCACCAACTGTGCTTGGCACATAAGATCCTGCACCAACCTGAAAAAACACCAGTACTTCAAAACTTGTTAACTGCTTACTCTAACAAATGTACTTCACTCGAGTACCAAATTCTTGTTAAATATTACCAAACCTAACAATAAATCAGGCAATTCCCTTTTATCAAGCTACACAGCTAAAATCTGGAATAGCTTTCCATCAGAAATAACATCTATTACCAATTTATCTTGTTTCAAAATAACTTTTAAGTCTCACTTAACCATTACATGGCTATGCTCCTGTACAAATTCTGGATAAGAAAAGAATTCCAATGCAATGTCCTATCTACTCTAAACACTCTTTCTCTAAGTAATACTAGTTCATCGCATTAATCAGATCACATCTCACCTCTCAACATACATCTAGCCATTCTTATTACAATCTAAAGTGTGTATTCAAGGAGTATAGTAAAAATATTCTCTTTAAGTTGCAATTATGTTTCAATGTTTATACTGTAATGTATCTCCTTCTACTATAGGCTATAATCAATGTAGTATATCTATGAAAATGGCTCACCCACTGATTGTTATTATTAATGCCTGGTTTGCATTCTACAAGTCACTCATTTTCCTGATAGATTTCTTCACTTTGTTTTTTTTTAAAGAATAATTCTCTTTTCCTGTACTAGACTATGCAACAATGAATCTATTTTTATGTAATGTTATATGTTTAACACAAATGTCAAGTCATGTATATGTAAACCTTGTATTTGTAATTATAATCATTGTTACATGTTACATGTGAAGCTTTTCTCCCCGGGCCTCTGATATGTCTTTTGATATGCTGTGAATGCTATGAGTAGGACAGCAATTTACTGTCACTTTCCTATAGAATGATGAGCCATTTCTGATCCTTGGCACATTTTCTGTCATGTACTAGTGACAATATAAAGGTTTGTGATCAGGTTACCAATCATAGCTCGCTCATTAGGTGTTTGAATATAAAGGTTTGTGATCAGGTTACCAATCATAGCTCACTCATTAGGTGTTTGAATATAAAGGTTTGTGATCAGGTTACCAATCATAGCTCGCTCATTAGGTGTTTGAATATAAAGGTTTGTGATCAGGTTACCAATCATAGCTCGCTCATTAGGTGTTTGAATATAAAGGTTTGTGATCAGGTTACCAATCATAGCTCACTCATTAGGTGTTTGAATATAAAGGTTTGTGATCAGGTTACCAATCATAGCTCGCTCATTAGGTGTTTGAATATAAAGGTTTGTGATCAGGTTACCAATCATAGCTCACTCATTAGGTGTTTGAATATAAAGGTTTGTGATCAGGTTACCAATCATAGCTCACTCATTAGGTGTTTGAATATAAAGGTTTGTGATCAGGTTACCAATCATAGCTCGCTCATTAGGTGTTTGAATATAAAGGTTTGTGATCAGGTTACCAATCATAGCTCACTCATTAGGTGTTTGAATATAAAGGTTTGTGATCAGGTTACCAATCATAGCTCACTCATTAGGTGTTTGAATATAAAGGTTTGTGATCAGGTTACCAATCATAGCTCGCTCATTAGGTGTTTGGATGCCAAGACAGTGACCTGAAGAGTGAAGCTGAACATTAAGGTATATCCTGGCATCCATGTCAAGAACACATAATATGTAGTAACAATCAGAGATCTGATTATAATTCTTTGTAGAGAATGGAAATTTATCTTCTCCACATACTTCAAATTAGTCAAAAGGAAGGTTAAAAAAGAAAAAAAAGAAAAAAAAAACTTGATGTGCTGTACCGGCTTTAAAGGCCAGTAAAACAAAGCAGTGTTGAAATGGTCAGCTTATTTATTTATTTCTTATTTAAGGGAAGCAGTTGTAACCAAAATACTTTGTCTATTTTACAGCCAGCCAGCAAGCAGAAATGGTAATCGAAACAAAGCCACTTCGTCTGCTGTATATGTTGCAGATTGCATGCTCTTCTCATGTCTGCATGGGTTTGCAGTGGGTTCTCCATTTTTCTCCCACCTCCCAAAAAACACTGCTTTAATGGCTAGTCCAAAATATCTATCTATCTATCTATATATATTTATGGGTCTATGTTCTTTACATGAAAGTACCCCCCATTTGGAGGGCTGCTCCCCCCACACCCCCTACTTTAATATTCTCACTCCAAGATCGCACTACAGTGGGGAAAAGGGAATATTCCCTTATCCCCACTGTACTACGATCTCAACAAGAGTTTCCTTAGTTGTACATCAACAGTATACATTGATGTATTTTATTTTACATTTGTTGACCGGGCTAGTCTAGCTGGATACATGTCCATTTTCAGTAGAGGCCCGGGGAGAAAAGCTCCAAGAAAGACATACAAAGAAATATAAAAGTCATAATAGATCAAATTAAAAAAAATACAAAAGTCAAAACAGATCAAACTAAAAACTACAATTGTAATAAAAACATAACTTTATATATATATATATATATATATATATATATATATATATATATATATATATATTCAAATACAATAATCAGTGAGGATAACATTAGCGGTAAGCATCAATGGGTAATGTACAAGAGATTGTCAGTATGCAATATCCATACATTTTATTTGCAATAATATGGTATTTTGCTGCTCTAGGGTAATATTATGAGTTTCAGAGTAATTATTAGTTTAAAAGGGAAGAAGTTAGTCAGGGTTAGTACAGGTGCGTAGCCAGTGTGTCTTAAGAAATAGCTTTAGTCTCTTTTTAAAGAGTGAAAGAGAAATTTGAGTTGTAAGTTCAGCGGGTAGTAAATTCCATAGCTTTCCTACATGAGTTATTGGATCTTGAAATGTGGATCAGCAGTATGTTTGAGGAGCATATGTTCCTGAGATTTTTGTGAGGTTTAATGATGGTAGAGAGTATTGTAGTGTTGGTGGGTTGATGCAGGGTCTTATGGACAATGGCAAGCTGAAGAAATTGAAGATGGTTAAGAAATTCTAGCCAGTCTAGTTGTTTTAGGTTTAGACAGTGATGAGTTCTGAAAGGAGAGCCTGTCGCAAATCTAACAATACTATTGTAGGATGTTGCCAGTTTGTTGAGGTTATTTTTTGAAAGTTTAGTATATATAGGGGAAGGATAGAGTAGAGTTGAGATTAAGTGGGTCCTGGCTATAGTGGTCCTAGCCACTGGTGTAAGAAAAGGCTTGATTCGGTAAAGGGATCCCAGTTTTTTGTTCACTGATTTTATTGTGCTGTTTATATGACTATCAAAGTTGAGGTTGTTGTCTATTGTTATTCCTAAGAGTTTAGTGGTTGTGTCAGGAGAAATAACAGTGCCATCATTAGATGTGAGTGTGAGATGAATAGGGCTGGAGTTTCGGGTTGGTGTAAAGAGTAACAGTTTAGTTTTTTGGGGTTAAGGAGGAGGCAGCAGTTTGAAAACCATTGTTCTACAGTGTTGAAAGCTTTTTGGGTAAGAGATTTAAGTTGAGTTTGAGAGGTGGCTGTACAGATAATAGTAGAGTCATCTGCATATTGAATGCAGATGGTGTGTGGGATTGCTGACTGAAGGTCATTAATATAAATGGAAAATAGGAGTGGGCCTAAAATGGAGCCCTGTGGAACACTGAGGGAAATAGGAAGGTTATTAGAGAGTTTATTTTGCCAGAGTATCGACTGTTGCCGGTTTTCAAGGTAAGATTTGAGCCAATTTATGGCTAGGGGATTAAGTGAAAGGGATTTCAGTATGTGTAGGAGGAGTTGGTGATTAACCATATCAAAGGCTTTAGATAGATCAATGAAGACTGCAGAGGAAAGAATATTATTGTTACGGTTTTTATTGATGCTGTCTGTGAAGGATAGAAGGGCAGTGGTGGTACTGTGGAAAGGTCTGAATCCATGTTGACAGTTGGCAAGTAAGTTGTTATGGAGAAGGTGGTCTAGTAGTTGTTTATGGATGCATTTTTCCATAATTTTTGCAAGAGGGGATAGCAGAGCTATAGGACGAAAGTTAGAGTAGTCATTGAAGTGTCCCCCTTTATATAGTGGGATAATATGAGAAATTTTCCAGATGGATGGGATAGTTCCTTCACTTATGGTTCTGTTGATCAGAATGGAAATGGGGTAAGCAATGGCTTTAGCTCCTTTTTGTAGGAATTCTGCTGGGAGTTGGTCTGCTGAGGGGGTGGTAGGTTTTAGTCTTTGGAGAAGGGAGAAAATGAAGGAAGTAGGTACTGGTTGTATATGAAATGGTGGGGGTGGGAGAGTGGTAGAAGTAGGCAGATTTGAGGTATCAGGAGATAGATGGCTAGCAAGATTTTGGATAGCATCTGTGAAGAAAGAATTGAAGGCATTAGCAGTTTGAGAGGGATTGTCAGGGTTGGAGCCAAGTGGGTTGGGAGTGATTGATTGACCTGTGTATAGAAGTTTGCTAATGCTAGTCCAAACCTTTTGTGGTTCCTTGTGGTAGGAGTACTGTAGGTAAAAGTTCTTTTTGTCTAACAGGATGGCTTTTTTCTATTATTTCTATGTTGTCTAAAGATTTGGTGATCAGAAGGATTTTTAGTGGAATGCCATTTTGCCCAGGATTTGTTTCTAAGAAGGATGTTTTGCCTAGTATTATTAGTGAGCCAAGGGGCTGGTTTAGTTTTATTTCTAACAGAGCGTGATGGGGCGTGATGGTCCAGGATGGTTAGGAATGTAGAATTGAAGTAATCTACTGCTTCACTGATTGGGAGAGATTTTAATGGTGACCAATTACATTGTTTGAGTTCAGTTTGGAAAAGTTCCGGGTTAAATTGCTTTTTGGTGCAGTGTTCTGTATGAGAAAGGGAAAGTTAGGTTGGTTTTATGTCTGATAATATAGGTTAGTGAATGGTCACTTAGGTCATCTGGGAGGGTTCCTGCTTTGTATGCTTGATGGGAACTATTAGTAAGTATCCAGTCCAAGGTACTTTCTTTGTTATTGAGTCTATTAGTTCTGGTAGGGGAGTTAATAGTTTGTGAAAAGCCATAAAGATTGATATGGGTGGTTGGGTATATAGTACTACAGGTATTCCAGTCTATATTTAAGTCTTCTAGGACTATGGTTTCTTGTGGGAAATATATGGAAAGCCAGTTAAGGATATTCTTGAGTGTACTGATATTATTTCCTGGAGGAAGGTATATACAGATAATATTTATAGCTTTATGTGTGTAGATTGGAAATTTAGTGATAAGTATTTCAGCACTATTGTCTGAAGGTGGGCTAAGATTTACAGTGCTAACTTGTAGCTCTGCTTTATAGAGGATTGCAACCCTTCCTCCCTTTTTGGCTGTGCGGTCTAGTCTAATGATATTGTAGCCTGGTGAGGTAACTTCATTGTCCTTAACTGTAGGTTTTAGCCAAGTTTCAGATAGGCAAAGGATGTCAAATAGGTGGACATCTAAAAGGGCATGATGTTGAGTAATTTTATTGCAAATGCTGCGTATATTGAGGTGAGCTATTAAGAGTGAGTTAGAAGGTTTGATAGGTGTTAGTGTATTAGTTTTATTTGGGTTGCTGTTTGGAGAGTTAAGTATCTATAACAACTTATTATTACTACAGTTTACTAGAAGCTATAATAACAAATACTTTCACTGTCTCTTAGCAAGGTAAGGTTTCCCAAGGAGCTGGTAGGTTAAATCTTAATTTTGACTATTTTCCTTAGGCGTCCAGCTGGGTGGATTCAGGTGAACTAGTACAGGGTGGTACAGGAACAGAAGGTTTCACTGTCTCTTAGCAAGGTAAGGTTTCCCATGGAGCTGGTAGGTTAAATCTTAATTTTGACTATTTTCCTTAGGCGTCCAGTTGGGTGGATTTAGGTGAACTAGTACAGGGAGGTACAGGAACAGAAGGTGTAGGACAAGCACCAGAGCAGGGCGCGCAGCAGACAGGTACGAGTGGGAGAAGAAAGATACCGTAACGGTACATGCTAACGGCATTTTTTTGTTGTTGTTTTCTTTAGCAAAAGTGCATTTTCGACAAAATGCACTTTCGCTAAAGTAATTTCTACAAAGTATGGTTCGATGAACCGTAATGTCGATAAATCAACAAGGACCCATATTTATATGTATTTATTGTGCAAGGAAGCTGCGGTGGTACAACGGTAGCATTGTTGCCTCACAGCAAGAGGTTCTCCTGTTCGATTCATGGCTGGAGTGCCTCCTGTGTGGAGTCTGCGTGTCCTTCCCGCGGTCGAGTGGCCTCTGAAAGACATGCATGAAGGGGGGTGCCTTCGCTGAAGGTTGGCCGTCGGGCTGGCAATTCGGCACCATAAAAAATCTACTGCCAATCATTAGCAGACCAGAGTTCCACTGTGGCGACCCCTAACCGGGAAAAGCCAAAAAGACAAACAACAATGAACATCATGGTTCTTGTGCTCTGGTTAATGGCTAGAAAGGGTCAGAGATGCACCTGTTAACTTAACTGATTAACAGGAATAAAAAAAAATTGCTCTGTGCTGAATTAGTCCATTTACCTGTTTAACAAACAAATACATACATAAATCAGTGGAATATCACACTGTCAGTAGATCTAGGATACACAAACAAACCAAGCACAAATCAAAGTCATTTTGACTATATTTATATTTCAGAAGTACATGAGCCAGCATCCAGTGACAGGCACTGTCTTACAAAAACAAGTAAGTGGGGGCTACTGCATCCCTTGTGGAATCAGCAGGTACAAGCACACAGAAAATGCCCACTTGAACAGAATGCTGAAAGCGGTTCACAGAATCACATGATTCAGAGTCCCTGTAAAGCTGGGGGAGACCCCCCCCACGCAGACATCATCTGTGCAGGTGGCTCTGCCCCTGCATCCCACAAATGATATATACCACCTTTAAAGGAGAACAGGAAAAAATAATTAACTTCTGGTATGCAGCAATCTTGGCCACAATATGGACTCTGCTATGAAATATTACCTTTGTTTAATTCTTGGGGGTTAGCGAAGAGTTGTTTTTAGAGACTGAATCCAAAGCTCCAACAGAAACACATGGTACAGAAATGCATATGCCAAGATCACAAATCACAACAGGACTTAAGGTGGGTCATACTCTACATATCAATGTGTCGAGTTAAGCCTTGTGCACAGCAGCTAGTAAAAAGCTTAACATAACTTACTAACCTAACTAATGGCAGTGTACAGTTTCTCTTCTGCAATGATAGCTAAAAACTAATGCAGGGAGTGGAAAAAGGCAACCAAAAATGAGACAACATCCTAGTACAGTGCTGAACACGGCAGTACCAGTGATACAAATGGTAAAGGCATCTTGTGAAGGAATGGGCATATCCATCAAGAGGAGAAGACAGCTACAACAGAAGGTACACTTGTGCTGTAACAGAGATGTGTCAGATGGACAGTTATCATAGGTGTGTATGCAGCATTTCTCTACACCAAGCTATGACCATCGGTTGTGTGTCAAATAGTTGCTATGCAACACGGTAGACATAAATGAGAATCTCACAGTCCTCACTTTGACAAAGATTCTAACCACAGCAAGTGAGGTTCCCACTATCTAGCATCATCTGCCCTATGACACCTCTTGTCACTTGTCACCAGATCCATTAAACCTGCCCTTTACAGCATTCACTGTTTGGTGGAGAGTTCTGCTGCATGAAGTTAAGAAAATGTGCTTTTGTTGACCACCAGCAGATGATGAAAATAAATGACATATCAAAGGCTGTGTCATAGCTATACAGGTAAATGTACATCATTCATGTTAGCAAGTGTCACAACAATGTTAGCCCTACAGTATTAGCTACCTCCTAAGAATCACAAAAGCTACCTACTCTATCAAGGTGTGGAAGGCATTAAACATGGAAGGTGTGTCAAACTCCAATGTCATTAAAAGCATCATAAAACTGAGAGAGGTAGCCATATGTGCCACATTTGTGGAAATGTCACACCGCATGTATTCTACCCATCACAAACCACATGCAAGAGCCAACAATGCAAGAGCATTGTATTAAACTATGGAAACATAATAGCATCTCTCCAGGTTGATGGCATTAGCTACATTAGGACATAACCAAATTATTTACGAAGCAGATGTCATGCATACCATCTGCTATTGCTCCTGTAACAAAATCCACAGGAGAAAGCAGATGTTAGAACTGTGCACAAATGGCATTATATATTCTGTGACTCCTTCCTCAGGTACAGTCTGTACCTGAGCTGCTGCAGTGATTCCAGCTACACAGGATAGGAATGGAGAGTGGAATGCCTCACTAGGCACACCTCAGGATTATGCATGTGTTCCCCAAAGATATACAGTGCAGATCTGTGGTTTTCTACCTTTCAAGAAAAGCTGAGTTACAGCACCTGCAGACATTCTGAAGCAGAGTGAGCTTGATAAAACAGATTAATGAAGACTGCAGCCCATAATTCTGGCATGCACTGACATTGCAGCAAATATACACCATGGATTCAACAGCTGTAAATTTTGAGTTCTCAGTTATGTGAGACACACATTACCACTAGCAAGCACAAAACTGCACATTCCCAGTGCATTCTGCCCACTACTACCGGCACAGCAGAGCAGGAGCAATAACTTGAAGGACACTCACAAAATAAGGTGTAAACTTTAGCCTACAGCACCTTTCACTTGTACAGCCAGAGTGTGTCCAGGGAATAGTATCAGGCTCTCCCGGAGAAGTACAACCTCAGTGTTAATAAAACAGATCCAGATATCACAAACAATAATTTCCATATAGATCTTAGACTGTGGTCAGAAATACAATTTGTAATTGCATTCAACCATCTTTTTTTCTCTCGTAATTGGCCAGGATGCTTAACTAGGTTAGTAATCCCATTAAACACTGATGTAATTAATGGACAAATCATTGTGCAGAAACAACACAAAACTCTTCTCATTCTTCCTAAAGTCATTCTGAATGCCATTTTATTCTTTAGAGAAACAGCAGTGTTATTTCCTGCAGTAAGGACGTACACGCAACACTGAGTCATTACCCAAGGAAGCTATACACTGCAAGACAGAAAATTACATGTTTCACATGGGATATGTAGCAACTGTTCTGAAGGCAATATCGTCAAAATGTCAAATTCCTACCAATGCAATATTAATGCATCTTGTAAATGGTTTTATATTTTAACAGAATCATGCTCTCAACATTTATTATAAGTAAAGAAAAATGAGTGCTGCTACCATCTAAAGGTTGTAATTCCCAACAAGAAAAGTATCAAAACCAAAACTGGACACAACCACCACGATGTTATAAAACCAGTATTTAATGTCGAAGTAAAACAAAATGAGATAAAATAAGCGCTTTCACATGCTACACAGGCATGCTTCTTCAGATTTCACAAACACATTTTCAAACAGTTCTTAAGTACTAACTGCACAACCAAATAATTGAATAATGGATACAATAATTGAATTCAATAATTGATTGATTGAGCAAGCAATATTTTAAGGCAACCAGCTCCTGGTTGAAAGCCAGATATAGAGTGAATCATATATAATGAAATGTGTGTCTGTGTACCCTGAATACAAAAAATACAATGTGATAAGTAGTATAAAGTAATAATAATTGACTAACTAAAAATGAATAATTATAAGTAACAAATCTGCTAGTGTTTTATAAATCTCCTGGAATTCACCCATTCACAAATCACAGTTTTCTAAGTATGAGGTAATACGAGAAAACTGTAGAAGTAAACAGTTCCATTTCTGCAGATTTCTCAAACATATCTCCCATCTAAAATACTGATTTAGTCATTTTGCATTATGAACAGCAGGTACAAACTCAGCAAGAAAATATATATTTCATCCACTCCCATTTCTGTTTGTTCTCTCTCACCTTTAGCAGCATTAAAATTTCTCTCTCAGTTGTTATTTTCTGTCAAGACTTGCATTTAGTGGCTACTTAGTAAAAATCAAAACAGTGTTACCGATTTGTGACTAAAACTAGGTGGTCAAAAGTCAATCGGATCATAAATTTTGGTGATAGTTCTTCATGGGGGAAACCCGCCACACCACCCCCACAACACTGTGTCACAAATACACAGTCTCATATTAGTCATCGTCACAGATCCCTATAAACTCTGTACAGATATCCCATCTCACACTTCCCTAATGTACTGATGTATAGTTTGCACAAACACTAGACTTGATTTCGGCTCTTTTAAACTGGACAAATGCTAACATACTGCAGCAAATTTAGAGAGAAGTCCTCTGTAGCTTTTTGTCATGTCTGAATTACATAAATATGAACAACTGAGACACACATGTGACATTAACCTATATGTAATATCATTTCAAAGCTAATATAACCTGTCTTGCGCTTTATAATACAAATCTAGGAAAGACTATGCTTTTTAGACTTCTAACACAAAATGACATCAGGATCTTACTAATAGCACCAAATTTAATTCAGTAAATATGACAGATGTTGCTGGCAGATTAGCAACATGCATATCACTTGGATCTTTTAAATGTATAAAAATCCTACAGGCTACAGAACTTATTTTGTTAAAACTGATTGTTTTACATACTTTACAGGTAAATGTTTCATGTATTTGTCTGGTGCAAAGGACTAAGGATATGAACTGCTAGTAAACGGCATTATGTTGTGCAGGTTTAATTCCTTTGTTCTCCTTTTGCCTACTGTAAAGCTCTGAGAAAGTGGCAAACACTTCTCCTGGTCCACTGCTGAATAAAGGCTTGTGTCTAAGGAGGTTAACCTGGTTAAAAATGAATAAAACAAAAATATGTTCAAACAATGTTGTTTTAAAAGCCACTGTGGTTTTCCTGACATCATTCTTGTGTGTTGTAAGAATCAAAAGGGATGCCATTTTTTGCACCACTCTGTTATCCACTGTTTCCAAAATTGTGTACCATCTGAATACCCTGCTTAGATCATTTCACTATAATCACATAGACCATACTGCACCACCAATGGTATTGTAAGGCTAAAGTCACTTCTAAACAGCCCCCAGTTATTTTTAGTTCAACTTTATGGACATATTGATGTGCGTTACATGTACTGTTTTTTTGCAGTATATAAATGTTTTATGATTTTTTTTTTTATTATTCTTATGTAGCTTTATAATGTGCAGTTGTACATAAGGAATAGGTGGCATTACACACAGTATAAAGGTAAACCACTGGGGGCAGCTGGGTATTGGGTGGGAGTAGAGAGAAGCAGGCAATGAATCAGCAACAGTGGTAACCACATGTGAATAAGCTTAGCCATGCCAGTGGTGGATGCATATATGTTTGGATGCGCTGAAAATGAGTACAAGATGCCTCTATCAGACAGAGCAACCTTTAAAACGGTAACAGACAGCTTTGTATACGGGTAATAATGGTCAACTTTTACTTCTAGAGTAAGAGAGGAAGAAAAGGACAGCTGGGGAAAAATGCCTTTAAACTGGGGACTTGAAATACCACTACTGTTAACACAGAATGTGTCAGAACACTACCCATTGAGATAGAGCAACATTTTTAAATAAATTAGATTAGTCCCCAAAAAAGGGCAGTTGAGAGGTGTAGAAGGTTCCTTTAAAATAACTGTATCATAGTATTAGTAGTTTAACATACCGAGTGACTTCTCAATACAGCATCAATGGCTTCTACAATGACTATGGCTTTCCCTGTGTTTGCTGGTCATCAAAGCTGTACTGGAACTGCTCAAAATGGTTTCCACAGTAGGGTGTATGCAAAGAAGTGCAGGACAAGGGGTATCTTGATGTCTGATGCTGTGTCATCATGTTGGGTAGACAATTCATTTCAATGGCCCTACTATATGAGACAAGAACAGTGAAACAATGATAGGAGAAACTAACAGCTACTGACTATGCAGGTGCTAATACCAAAATTAAAAGTGAAAAATACAGAAATCCCCTCTACTCAATGACCCACGCAAATATCACAGTGGTAGTCCAACAAACAAGCAGTGCACACATAACCTGTTTTACAGGATGGAGGTGCTTAGTATATGACCATACTTCTGAACTTCATTGCAAGAAATCTGGACAAAGGCCCACAATGTGCAGACTGATTTTAAATATTACTCTTATAAATGTAGAAAGCTCCTGGAATACAGGAGTTGTGTTAGCATGCATTTTCTGAAGGGTATGAAGTCTAAAACTCAAACGTATGTCATTAAGTGACATCAATCCTCAGTGATTTGTCAGAAAACCACAAATTTTATGAGGAACAGACCAAATATATTTGTCAGTGATCTGGACATTCTGTGAAAATGTGGATAGTTGAGAGGTATGTGTTTCACAATACTGTAACAGGAAGCTTGTAAAAGTCAAAACACCACACAAACTAATAAATGAAAAGAAAAAAAAGACAGAGAGAACCGAACCAGTGCGTACTTTATTCAGACAAATTGAATGCTTTTGTTAATGGTATCCCTGACTTTATCAGAAGGCAACTCAGTTAAAATCACACACTATTTAAACAAACGTGCGAATCACATAATGTTGATCGGCTCAACTCCTTCCCAACTTAAAGAGCCATCATTTAAAAACATATTCTCCTCATTCTATCTACTTCTTAACATATATTTAAGAAAGTTTCATTTTTTTCTACAATTTAAACCATAGAAAATAGCTTAAAAAGCAAACTCAGACTTTAATTTTAAAACACTGTTAATAGAAACATTTCTCATTCAGGCCAGAGGGCACTGCTGCATTGTATCTTAGCTGCCATCTCAATTCCTTATATTCCAAAAACAAGTCAGTCGGTCCCCCTCTTGGCCCCAGTTCTACTCTATATTTAAAATTTTGGTTAGGGAAACTTTATGTGTCTTGCCAGGGCGTTCCTTTCGTCATTTTTAGAAATATTATACTGATGCTGATATATTGTCTTTCTAAACATGCTCTTAGTCTTCCCTATATAGACTTTTTTGCATTCTTGGCAAACAGCCATATAAACCACTCCTGAGCTGTAGCAATAAAATTTGTACATAATTTTCACAAGGTCACCTGTTCCAATTCTAACTTCTTTTCTTTCCAAAATATACCTATACTGGGGACATCACCCACGCTTATGCATACCCCCTCACTTAAAACCGGGCCCCCTCTTTCAAGCAATGTTTTAAAATATAGATCTTTTTTATAAACTATGGCAGGTTTTTCACCAACTTTCTGTTGTTATTGTTTCTTTCTGCTTTTCCCGGTTAGGGGTCGCCACAGAGGAACTCCGGTCCAATAATGATTGGCAGTAGATTTTTTTACGTGCCAAGTTGCCAGCCCTGATGCACAACCTTCAACGAAGGTACGCCCATTCATGCATGTCTCCACACAGAAGACACTCTAGCTGAGAATCGAACAGGACAACGTCTTACTGTGAGGTGACAACACTACAGCAGCACCACCATTTCACCAACTTTCTGTAATCTATCAAAATCAACTTCAAAAATATTCCAATCATGTTTAATAATTTCTCTCACACCTTTAAAACATATATTATATGGCAAAACATGAAGCTTTTCTTCTTTAAACCAAGATGAGGTGGGATGAATTGAAAGAGGAGTTGTTCCCCAGAAGTAAAAGAAAGATAGCCAGGAGCTAGGGCCAGGTGTAGTTGGGAGTACCAACCTGCTGTAAGTCTTGTTTTGTTCATAGGTAGTAACTAGATATGCAGCCTAGCAGACCATGTGAAGTCCAGGTCCTAATTCCCAATTGACAGAAAGCACTGTTTGGTTAAGTAACTTGCTCAAGTTCACACAGTATGCAAATGAAGGAGGAAAGATTTGAACCCTGTACCATTCGCACAGAAAGCAGCTCGTTAACAAATTAGAGCTTTAGTCTTCTGCGAGACAAGTGTTAGCTAATATGAAACAATGCTGCAATAGGCAGCTTTCTTTATTTATGCAAGGTAAGTTGAAGTTACTTGGAGGAAGAGTTTTCCACTAGTAAAAGCCTGACAGCCAGAGGACAGAGGCAAGGGTAAATGGGAACACTGTTTCTGTAA
Source organism: Protopterus annectens (assembly GCF_019279795.1). Classification (NCBI taxonomy): domain Eukaryota; kingdom Metazoa; phylum Chordata; order Ceratodontiformes; family Protopteridae; genus Protopterus; species Protopterus annectens. Next base: position 394,100,698 of record NC_056739.1, on the reverse strand, counting down.
AACTTTTTTGGTGTTGTATATTAATATATGGTAATACTGTAAATAGGCAGCTTTTCTTCTTTAAATCAAGATGAGATAGGGGCTATATGAAAGAAAAGTTTCCCTTTGGTAACAGCCACACAACCTGCAGTTAGGGCTGGGTAGAGCTGGTAATATCATTGTTGTCTGGATTTTGACCCTTGATCTCCAAAATGACATTGGTTCTAGTTCTCCTTTCCTCATTGCACCACAGTTAGAGTTCGACATCCTTGCTGCATTCTGTCAGTTGTCACAGCAAGGACAGATTGTAGGCAGAAGTTCACCAGCGTACTGACTTCCCTGCTACACCTGGATTCCTTATAACTACCAGTGATCCTGTGACTTGAAACAGACGCACTGGCAGATGGATGACATTTTAGAACCTGTTATGTGTTGTGATGGTTGCAATTAACAGTATAGACTGCAGTAATAATGGGGATGAAACTCAAAAGAATGAGTGAGGCTTTCCAAGATGGCTGCACACTGATCAATAGCTTAACTTCAGTTCTCCCAGTGTGAGAAAAAGAAACCAAAACACAATAGCTAGGAACTCTGTCACTTCTAGTAAATTCACTTACTGGATAGGAAGTATGCTACCTGAATGCCAGGAAGTGGTTATCCCACTCCACAAGGGGGGAGCCACCATGGATCCCGGGAACTACCGCCCCATTAGCCTGACGAGCCTGTTCTGCAAGGCCATGGAACGTATCATCATGGAACTTATAAACAAAGACATTGGTAATCTCCAAACTCTGGATCCCACCCAGTTCGGATTTGTAAAAGGCAGATCATGTCTCCTAAACCTGATAGACTTCTTTGAAGTAGTCACCAAAGCCGTAGACAAGGGTAAGGTGGTTCACACAGCCTATCTAGATCTTGCCAAGGCTTTTGACACCATCCCCCACTCTGGAATTATAGATAAACTCACTAAACTAGGTATAAATCCCTATGTTACAAGATGGATTGCCAACTGGCTCACTGACAGAACCCACACTGTGAAAGTTGCAGACTCCAAATCTGACTTCAGACCAGTGACAAGTGGAGTATCACAGGGTTCAGTCCTGGGTCCTCTCCTGTTTGGTATCTACTTCTCTGAACTACAGGCTAACACAGAAGGTCTTTGGCTAATGAAGTTCGCAGATGACTGCAAACTGGGAGCCATAATAGAATCACCTAATGATGTAGGCATTCTACAAAAGACAGATGTTTGGTGTCAAAGTCATAGCCTCAAGCTCAATGCCAAGAAGTGCATTGTCATCCCCTTTGGTAAAAACTCTGTACCCATAAACTACCACATAAGTGGTAGTCTACTTAATGCCGAAAGTGTGATAAGAGACCTTGGGACACAGGTGGACAGTAGTCTCTCCTTTGATAATCACATCGCCACAGTAGTCAGGAAATCCTTCTACATGGCACACCTCATCACAAAAGGTTTCTCATTCATTAAAAAAGAGGTAATTGTTCCCCTCTATTCATCACTCATTAGACCCATTATAGAGTACAATGCCCCTTTTGGTATATACCTCACAAGACATCTACAACAACTGGAAAGGCCACAGAAATACCTCACAAAGAGGATTACCGGCCTCAGACAGATGCCCTACACAGACCATCTCAGAAAAATCTAGCTTTACTCTGTCGCATATGGCCTACTCAGAGGTGATCTCTGCCTAACATACAAAGCTATGTCAAACCCAGAGCTGTTGGACATGCTCCACTTAAAGAAATCCCAATCCCTCCGAGCTACACGCTCTAGGGACCTAAACCTTGTCACCACAATAAACAGAACATGCCGGAGGGATAGATTCCTGTCCCAGAGACTTCCCATACTCTGGAATAAACTACCTATCTATATCAAACAAAGCTCCTCATAGCACTCTTCAAGAAAAATCTGGATGATTGGATGGGAAATAGGAAATTCACCCTGGGGATCACCTCTGTGGCTCTGCTTGACAGTGGCACAGGAAAATAATTTTCTTGGGTGGCAAAAGCCAGGGTACCTTTTTGGCTGGGCTTGTATAGGCCCCAGGGCCGATAGCCTAGCACCTACCTATGAACCTATGAAGAGACCCTGAAAAAAATCAAGTAGAAAAGGTGAAGAGGAAAACATTGAATAGGAAAAATCCTGCAGATGTTCAGCAAAAAAGTTCAAGCTCTAGATCTGGTGTAAGATGTAGCTTCCAGTAATCTAAAGGAAAAAAATAAGTCAAATGTGCTCAAAGTGGATTCAAATAAACAAAACAATGAATAAGTATATCAACTCAAATAAAAAAGGCTGCAAAAATGGAAGAAGCTTTAAAAAGATATTCAGATGAACTGATAAAACTGCAAAAAATCAGTGGATGAAATGAAGAAAAGGCTGGCTGAGTGTCAGATTGCTCAAAAAGAGATGTTTAAAAAATAGAATTAGGGCAGTGCATGCAGGCAAAATCTGAAATGTTTGTTGTAGCAGAGAAACTGGAAGAAACAAACTGTATTAATTTTATGAAGGCACAGATATGTGACTGGACATGTATTCCACAGCAGAATTTGTTAATTGAAAGGGCATACATGCATGTTCCAAACCTGGCCATGAGAAAGTAGCCAAGACCTGTATTAGTAAAGATGCAATCATACCAGCAAAAAAAGCTTATCTTGACAAAACTGTAGCAGAATGAAAAAGTATTAAAAGTTGGAAACAGTATAGTGTTTGTAGAAAATAATTATTCACTGTACACAAGGCAGAAGAGAAATAGTTATTCCAGCCATCAGGGAATGTTGGGAGGTGAGTGTGAGATTTAAGCTGCTGTATCCAGCTGTCTTCAGAATATTTTTTCCTGAAGGATCAAAGCAATTTTCTGTTGTAGCAAAGGCTAAGGAGGAAATACAAAAGTTTGTCCCAACAAAAAGAGAGCCAACAGGCAGAAGGAGACTGTTTTAAAGGAAAATACTTAAAATACAGAGAAAAGCACAGGATTGACTAGAAGGATTGGGATTACCTTGGAAACTAACCAGAATCTGGGAAATGGAGATGACCAGGAAGACCAGCAGCATGGAAATTAGTGAATAAATGTGTGACTGCAAAGCATTCACATTTGTTAAATATGGCTGTATAAGAAGTGGAAAGAGTGAACTATTGTTGACCTTGTTAAACTTGTGGGGCACAGAAAAACATTACAGTAAATTAATGTTATTAATGTTTGGAAGGCCACTGGGGGAAGGAGGAGGAAAGAGGCAACTGTAAGTAAAACAATTTCTGTTCTTAACAGTATTTCTATGAAACTTTCCACAAACTAGACTACATGATTTATAGTAAAGTATTTTTAGTTGTTCTTGTATGTGATAAAGTCACTAAAGTAAACAGATGTCCTTTTTTCTTTCTTCTTTTTCTCTTTCTTTGCCTTTTTTTTTTCCTGGCATTAGGAAATGTATCCATTGCAGTGCAAAAAAGACAAGAAAGGGTAGACAGAAGGCTGTTTAAGTTAATAGGCTGCAGTCTTGGGTTGTTGAGGTGGAGGATGTGGTGTAGAAGTACACAGATAATAATATATGTAGAGCTGATATGTTTTCTTGTACTTTTGTATAGTTGACTGTCTAGATTAAGTCCCTTGGCTTAATCTAATAACACATGGTTTCATAGGTATTTACTAGGCTAATGACTACAAGGGCCTTTTTAAGGCTGGCCATGTATCCCAAATCTCCGACAAGTTCGTGTATCCTTTGATAAGTGTAGGCAGGGGCATGGGAGATGAAACATTTGCAAGTAGGGGCCCTGGGAGATGAACCATTTATAGGTTGCCTGTGTCCATTAGAAACATAGGTTCCTGTTCCCCATCCAATTGTCCAATTTATACTTGAATTGGGTTAGGGAGGAACTCTACTTTACATGGATGAGGAGCCAGTTCTAAAGATAGGGTAGTCTCTGGGATACAAACCTGTCCCTCCAGCTGGTCCTACTTATATCACAGGCAAGGTTTAAATCTTTAGAATGGGTAATTTTGGTGATGTTTGTTTTGCTAATATGCAATAGGTCCATCAGAGTGGGCCCTGGCAATGCCCTGTATGCCAGGCATAGATCTCTCCACAACAGCTTGTAAGGGACAGAATATAGGGATAGGGCCTTGAGGTAGTCTGCATAGGACATTTTACTTACGCTCTGTATTCTTTTAGTGAGGAACCTCTGTGGAGCTTCCATTTGTTGGATATGGCTGGTTAGATACATACCAAAGGGGGCATCGTACTTAATGACAGATCTGATGAATGCCAAATACAGTGGAACAATGACTTCCTTAGACCTGGATAACATACATTTGTTTATAAGTTACACAGCATAGAATGATTACCTCACTACTTTAACACATGATGGTCAATGGCTAGATTACTGTCTGTGTGAGTCCCCACGTCCCTGACTGCTGGGTCAACTCTAAGTGGTATGTGGTCAAAATGATAGTTACCAGAGGTGGATGACTTCCTGAAGGATACTATTCTTCATTTCTTAGCATTTAGTTTTAGTCCATGGCTCTGACACCAGTTGTTTGTCTGTGCCAGCCCCTCCTGGAAAACATTTGTGTCAGTAGGGGAGTCAATGACAGCTCCTAATTTTCAATCATCTACAAATTTAGTCAGCCAGAGACCATTGAGATTGGTCTTGACTTCAGAGAAGTAAATGCCAAAAAGGAGTGGTCCAAGAACTGACCCCTGAGGGACTCCACTTATGACTGGCCTTTTTCTAGAGGTGGACTCCCTAGTTTTAACTTCCTGGGTCCTGTCTGTGAACCTGTTGGCATCCACCTGGTGACATATGAGTTTGTACCTATGCTCTTAAGTTTGTCAACAATGCCTGAGTACGGTATTGTGTCAAATGTCTTGGTCAGGTCAAAGAATGCAGTGTGAACCATTTTGCCCTCATCTATTGCTCTGGTGACCTTCTCAAAGAAATCCACCAGGTTGAGTAGGCATGACCTGTCCTTGATGAAACCACACTGGGTTAGGTCCAGCGTCTGGAGGTTTACTATATCATTATTGATCATTTCCATGGTAATTCTTTCCATGGCTTTGTATACAAGAATAGTGAGACTTATGGGTCTGTAGTTTCCAGGGTCTGTTGATAGCTGACCTTTGTGCAGAGGGATGAATGACTGTTGCTGTTCTCCATTCATGAGGCATGAAGCCTGTTTAGAGGCTACAGTTAAATAACAATTCCAGATGGCCTGATAGGTCATATTTCATGCTGTTTAAAAGGCATCCTGGGATAATGTCTGGGCCCATTGCTGCAGTGTTCTTGGCCTTAGAGAGAGAGTTAAGGACCTGTTTCCTAGCGATAGCAGGGGAAGCTATATTTGATGGTATTTCCTGAGGGAAGGTTGAGGGGGAGACAGGGGTAAAGTTGGAGCTGAATTTGTCAGCCAGTAGGTTTGCTATATCTCCTGGCTCAATATAGGTGGCTCCATTTACAATGAACTCTGCACACAATTGTGGATCGACTTTGCGTTTTATGACATAGCTAAAGAATGCATTGTGGTTATCCTTAGGCCTGGGAACCCATATTTACCTCACATTTGGCTTTTGTAGACTTTATTTTTTCCTCTGAGTTATTTGTTTAGTTTAATGAGAGTGCTTTTATCCTGCTGGGTGCTCCACCTCCTAATTTTTGCCACAATTTTCTTCCTTCTGTTATACATCCTATTGATTTTGTGATTCCACCAGGGTGGCTTGTTTTTTGACTTATTTCTGTACTTCTTCCTTGTGGGTACAGCTGCCTCTATGCAGCTATTAACATGCTTGTATAGGGTTTCTGTGAACAGCTCTGCATAGGCAGTAGTGTTATCGGGGTTTATGGGGGCTTCAAATTTTGCCAGGTTATCACTTAATAGCAGAAAGTTAGACTTAGAGTAGTTCCTGAATATTCCAAGGTTAGTTGAGGGTCCAGGTTTTATTTTTACTTCAAAGGAGACCATTTTGTCATCTGGCCTAAACAGAGAAGATGCACTAGTGGGGTGTGCAGCACTCTCCCATATTAATGAGGACTGATCCAGTATGGTTGCACCCCTGGCTGGTGTATTCACAATTTGGTCCAAGGAGTTTGTGTTTACAAAATCTAGGAATCGCTGTGCCTGTACATTTGTTATCATGCAGAATTCCCAATTAATAGTGGGGTAATTAAAATCACCCATAAATATGGCATTGGGCTGGATGGCGAGTGTTTCCAGTAAGTTGAAATACATGGTATGGGTATCTTGGGTCAGAGGAGGGGCCTATAGCTTGTAAGGAACTGGTATTGGATTTGGCCTATGTTAATTTGAACATGGAATGGCTCAAGTGCATTGTCCTGTTTGACCAGCCTTTAGGTACATTTATTTTTTATGTAAATTGAGAAACCTCCACCTTTCCCTGTCTATGTAGTAACTGATCTAAATGTGTGGAAGGCTTTATAACTTTGAACTGTCAGTGTGCTCTCTGTGGCTTTAAACCATGTCTCAGTGATGGCACAGATGTCAGCATTCTCTAGGGTGAAGAGAGCTTCTAGGGAGTGGAGTTTTTTGTTTAGACTCCTAGCATTGAGCAGTAATACTTTTAGATTTTCTTTGTTTTGATTTGCTATGTCAGAAGTACTTTCAGTTTGGCATTGTGTAAGAAAGGCACTATGGGGAAGACAATGTTTTAGCAAATATTCAAAAGCCTAGAGGGTAGAGGTGTAGACCATCCTTGGCAAAGCAGTGTGGTCTGTTGACCATCTCCTTCCATTGTGACAAATATTGCACCACCTTAGAATGACACCAGAAACTAAGCCAGTTATAAAAGTCAGTCACCTTTTGTTCATATTGTGGCATCATCCTTGGAGAAGGTAAAATGCTGCTCAGTGTTGGGCTCATATCAGCCTGGGACACATTTTTTGAAAGCTCCATGATGTATCTCTTCATATAGTCTAGGGAGGTATGTTTCTTTTAGCCTTGTAGAAACCAATGTTTTTGTAAGTGGAAACAAGTAAATACGAGAGCACTGAATATAATAAAAAGTTATTCTTTAGCAATGAATGCTTCAGTTTGTCTTTCGGGCTGCAGCAGAGGAGTACATTTTTTTCTCTTACATTTTGATGGAGACAAGCTGATAATAGAGCAATAAAAGCCAAAACAATGGTTTCTACAAGGCTAAAAGTTAATGATTTCTAAAAGTACACAAGTCGTTTTCATGTCTGTTAGGGGAAAAAAGATTAAAAAATAAAGAAAGAAAGAAAGAAAGAAGAGACACCAATTCGTGTAAGTAGAAGATTGGGTATTAACATGCATCTTAGTGTGGGTAACCTCAATTTCAGGTTAATAAAGGCCCGAAATAGCAGCTGTCTATTTGGGACAAATGTTCCTATTAGGAGTGTTAAACCATATTTTTGAAACTGAATATAATTATGTGTGTATTAAGTTACAGTTTACACGAGTGTTTTGGCAGTGCTTTTTTTTTGAGAGTTTTCATTAAAAGAAATAGTTTTCTAAAGTTTGACATCAGTTCCAATGTTGTTAAGAAGAAAAAAAACGTATAAAAGATTAACCTGCCAAATATTAGTGGGTACATGATCACAAAACTGGAAACAGACATTTAAAAAAGCTGCTGTATATAATATATGGAAATAACTTCTTACTAGAATGGCAACACTCTCTATATTATCTTGAATTGTGAATGGTCTCACAGGTATAGACAACAAGGATATAATATTTAATTATACTAAGAAATGCAGAGTGCAAATAGCAGTACTATGAGAAACACATTTGGAAAGAACTGAGCATGTGAATAAATAAATGATTTCAGGATGGACATTCAACAGAATATCAGTGACAGAAAAAAAGGAAAAGAGGAATACTTATATTAACTGCAAGAGAGCTCCAATAGTCATAGAAGAGGAAAAAAAAGATAATAATGGCAGGTTTGTAGTAGTAAGAGGGTACTGGCAAGGGATGAGGATTACGTTGCCATGTATTTATATTCCATGCAAAACTGCTATTATGGAGCTTAAAAAAATTTGGAGAAATAATCAGCTTTTAGAAGGGAATATTATTTATGTGGGAACTGGAATTTTATTTGGAACAGTGAGAATGTATATGGGGTGCCTAGAAAGGAAAATATAACAAAGGAGTGTAGATTTCTGGAGAAATTTATGAAAATATTTGGAAGACATGAATTTAGTAGTATGAATACAGAGAGAATTTACATATTATTCTTTAAGGTACAATAACTGAACTAGACTAGACATAAATTATATTTCACAGGAACGCGCATTTGAGTACTTTGATACACATCCAATAACTATTATTTCAGATCATGCACCAATAATTGCAAAAATAAAAATGCAAGGTAATGAAATAAATATGAGACAATGGCACTTCTGTGTGACCTGTTAAAAAGAGAGGAATTTAAGGAATGAATAGTAGAAATTATTTGCGAGTCATTAGGGAAGATAGAAAGATAGAAGTTATAGCTAGTGAGAGGGATACAAATTAAAGTGATGTTTTAAAACAGGGTAGAAATAATAGAAAAAGAGATCTGGTTAAGAAGCAACAACAATTATTTAGAAGGGCTGACAAAGGATAAGTAGTATAGAATAATGGGAATCTCACAGAACAAGATGACACACAATCTCTGAGTGCTATAGACAAAATAAAGGAGTACCTGGATAATATGCACAGGTTTAGAAAGATTGCTGTTGAATAATTGTTTTTGACAAAATCTCCAAAGCACAAAAACTTTTGGTACAATGACTTAGGCAACAGAAAGTTGAAAGAGTTGTTACTAAACTTGGGGAACCTATAACAAGAAAAATAACCAGAGATCCTGTAGAGGTATTAGAGATATTTCAGAAATTTTATGAAAATTTGTAAAGCAGAAAGTGGGGAAATAAAGAAAAAGCACAAATTGGAGACTTAAATATGCCAAGGTTATAGGTAGATGAGTCTCAACAATTAACAGTTATGATAGCAGGACATGAGATAATATGATGAGATATAATCAATCTGCAGGAAAGTCTCCAGGAAAATATGGCATTACAGTGGAAATGTGGAAACTAGTAAAGATCTGTAAGGTTTTGTTTAACAGTATTTTAAAAGCAGGGGAGGCACCAACAACCTGGAAAAAAGCTGTGATGACTGTAATACCTAAAGATATTAAAGACCCAACTGATCCAGCTTCATATTTTATAATATGTTTATAAAATGTTTATGTCTATAATGGTTAAAAGAATGGCAAAGGTGATACCAAAACTTATAGATATGGATTGATGTGGTTTTGTGGAGACAAGGCAAACATTTGGCAACATTCATAGAACAGTGATGATCCAGAGGGAAGCAGAATGTAAGAAAATACTGATGTTATTTTATTTATTTATTTCGCATTTGTTTACCAGGGTAGTCCAACTGGGTTAACAGAGCCCGTCTTCAGTGGTGGCCCAAGGAGAAAAGATCAATGTACAGAAGTATACAAAAACAATGCAATATATACCATATTACAATACATACCAACATTTAAGACATTATAAAACATACTCATGGCATTAGAATCATTGCACGCAGAGATATATAAAAAACATTACAAGAATATACTATACATACAGTCAGTTAAAATATTAAACGACCTGCATTTGGCATTAAAATTTATAATACTAGACTTGTAGTAAGGTCATAAGTAATCAACTGACAATATGACATGGGTCATATGATTTGGATCTCAGTTAACAGCAGACAGTGGATAGGTATTATAATAAACTTTACATTATGTTGAAATAGATGACGTGTTACTAATGAGATGTGAAGCATGTCATTCTAAATTCTACATGAAATTTAACATGTTACATGCACTTTAGTTTAGAACAGTAATAACACAGTAGTTTAACAGTACAGACAGAGTGGGAGTTTAGAGACATAAGGCAAAGCCACTGAGTAGGCGCTTAAGGAGACAGAAGGAGAAGAGGATGGGGCTAGCCTAGAAGGAGAGTAAGAGGTAGAATTATCCTGGAGTTTTACAGGTGCAGAGCCATATGTACAATTCCAGGATAATTTCACCTTTAACTCTGCTTCTGGTGGGTCTGCTATTGGTGGGTCTTAATGCAGAGAAAACATTCAAAAGAGTAAGCTGGCATTTTAGGAGTAGGGCAATGGAAGCGTTTGCATTTCCTGATACAATAATAGAGATAATTAAAAGGATATATGAGGGATCAGAGGCAGAAATCCATGTAGGAAGGTTCCGCTCTCATAAGTTGTGCCTGAACAGAGGAACCAGGCAGGGGTGCCCTCTTTCCTCTTTGTTATTTGCATTATATAAGGGGCTCAGACATTCAAGGATATAATTTGGTATGGTATTCATGAAAAGTTGGCTTTATTTGCAGATGATATTATTTTTCACTTGAGGGTAGCAAAAAAGGACATCTCAGTGTTGTGAAGCATTCTGAGATGCTCTTTCTTTTTCAGGATATAAAATGAATGAAGATAAAACAAAGGCTAGACCTATGTGCCCATACATGAACTAGTTCAGCAATAACCATATATATGGGGCCATGGTAAAATGAAGTACTTAGGAATATGGATTGAAAAGGATTCTGTTATGGTAGCTGAGGATATCTGAGTAGAGATTAAACAAAAGATAATACAAAAACTGCAAAACTGGAAGCTCTTGCTTATGGATATGGATAGCAAGATAGAAGCAGTAAGATGTGTTTAGTCCCTTAAGATTTATACACAGATCCGGTATATTTTTATCAACCAGTGAAGAAGTTGTGGATAGTAATTAATTAAGAGGTGAAGGATTTTATCTGGGAGGGGAAGAGGGCAAGAGTCAAGTGGGATTTTGATCCGCCCAACAGAACAAAGTTTAGGTTTACCTAATTTGAAGGGATATTTTAGAACTACACAGTTAAGGCTGTTATACATAACACAAGCAGAAAGTTACAATTCATAGTGGAAAGAGATGATAAAGTGTGTGTGTGTGTGTGTGTGTGTGTGTGGGGGGGGGTAATTCAAGAAATAAGGAAAGAGTGGGATTGTGGACACAGATCCTTAAGAAGAATAGCGGTCATACAGATTATAATATTCATACAGTTGCAAAAAGTATACTAAGAACTAAGTCAACACAGGAATGGAGTAAGGAGATTCTGATGATTGGAATGATTACAATTAGAGGTACAGAGAATAGGCAAGAGGGGGGTGAAATGAACTGCAGGAAGCTGGAAAAGGAAACAAGGAACTGAGAACAAAGAGTTAGACAGGGAAAGGTAATAGAATAGGAAGAGGTCAGGAAGAGATTTGGATTGCAGGCTAATGATTCTCTTCCCTACCAGGGATTGATATCAGAGTATATACAAAGAGAGATGGATAGGAGAATTTTAAATGAAAGACCTGCACTGGTTGAATTTTTAATTGAATCTGGAATTGAAGTTGTTGTTAAAAAAAGGCCGCATGAGAACTATACGAGTGAGAGGAGATCAGAAAAGAATGGAAGGAGAGATGATATAAGCAATTCACAAAAAACACAATGGGAGGACATATGTCTGATACCCAAATATGCATCATCTAGAAGATTTAGGTTTTTTGCCTGGAAGTGTTTGCATAGAAATTTTTATAGCCCAATCAGACCCGAAAGAATTTTTCCTCAGGTAAATGGCAAATTTTAGAGGTGTAATGGATAAGAAAGCGGTACCTGGGAGCATATGTTTTGGGAGTGTAATATGTTACCAGACTTTAAAAATTCCATACAGAGAATCAAACCATAAAGCGATCACTTTTGAAGTCACCATCTCCCCTGACCCCCCCGTCAGGGTCAAATGAAAAAACTGTTCCAAAGCTGACTACAGTCTCCTCAGAGCAAGTATATGCAGCTTCACAGCCACCGTCCCTTCAGTTGGAACTAGCACTAATATCCAAGCCTACACCAAAAAACTATATGAACACCTACATAGCTGTATGGACTCAGCAATACCTGACAGGACCAAATCATCTTCATCAAGGAAGAGTAAACCTGCCTGGTGGACAGCAGCAATAAACAAACTCTATAATAGAAGGAAACAATTGCTTTCCAGGGCCAGGAAGCAGTAGGTGTCAAGTTGGAAGCAATCTCTCTCATTTGTCTGAACAAGCAAATAAGGTCACTGGCAAAATCCTCTAAGGCTAACTTCAAGTCCAAACTGGCCACATCCACCAAGGCCTTCTTTACATATGTCTGTAATCTGAAATGCAACACCCAAATCTGCTTTGAACTGGTGGCCAATAACAACACATACACAAATACCATAGATATAGCCAACCTGCTGGCAGACAGGTTCAGTGTAAACTTCATCCCCCTGCCCCCCCATCAGTAAACCAGGACATCCTCAGCACCTGCCCCCCTCCCCTCATCACTAGGGAGCAGGGCCTTAATGCCCTCTCAAAGTAAAAAAATACAGTCTCCATGGGACCTGATAACATCCTTGGCTGTATCCTACATGAACTCAGGCATGAGCTTTCAGCTCCATTAGACACCCTATTCAACAAAAGCCTGAGCTTCATCCCACCTGAATAGAGGACAGCCACTGTCATCTTTCTACACAAAGGTGGAGCGTCCACTGACCCAGGCAATTACAGGCCCATCAGCCTAACTAGCCTGATCTGCAAGGCCATGGAATGCATTATCATGAACCTAATAAACAAAGACATTAGCAACCTCCAAACACTTGACCCCACACAGTTTGCTTTTGTCAAAGGGAGATCATGACTGTTAAACTTGGTTGACTTCTTTGAAACATTCACCAAAGCCATAGACAGGGGGGAAGACAGTGTGCACCACCTACTTTGACCTAGCCAAAGCCTTTGACACTATTCCCCACTCAGGCATAATAGATAAACTCTCCCAGCTAGGCATCAAGCCATATGTTACCAGATGGGTAGTTAACTGGCTCACTGATAGAACCCACTCAGTCAAAGTAGGGGAAGCCACCTCTAATAGTAGACCCGTAACGAGTGATGTACCCCAAGGATCAGTCTTGGGGCCTCTACTGTTTGGGATATACTTTTCTGAGGTGCAAGCCAAAACCAGTGGTCTGTGGCTGACCAAGTTTGCAGATGACTGCAAGCTGGGTGCTGTCTTAAATTCCCCAAGTGATATGAACATCCTCCAAGAGGGCCTTAACAAAACCAATGGCTGGTGCATGAAGCAAATGCCATCCCCACTAATTATGACATTAATAACAGCGGACTAAGCATGCAATCAGTCTTGAGGGACTTGGGCACCCAGGTTGATAGCAACCTGACTTTTGACCACCACATTACTCTATTGTATGGAAGGCTTTCTACATGGCCCACCTCATAAATAAGGGTATTTCATCCAGGAACAAGGGGGTCATAACATCCCTATTCTCCTCCCTTATCACACCCATTATCGAGTACAATGCCCCCTTTGGCATGTACTTTGTCAATCACATGCAGCAGATGGAGAAACCACAGAGGTTCCTGACCAGGAAAATCCAGGGTCTCAAACACCTATCCTATACAGACAGGCTAAAAGCACTGTCCCTCTACTCAGTCCCATACAGACTGCTCAGAGGTGACCTGTGCCTGGCATACAAGGCCATTTCAGACCCAGCCTTGATGGAGTTGTTGCATATCCATAAGACAAACTCCACTCTTGCCACCCGCAGGCAAGTTCTAAACCTGGTCTGTGACATTAATAGAACTTGTTAGCATTATACATTTGTGTCCCAAAGACTCCTCCATCTGTGGAATAGACTCCCTCTGCATGTCAAGCAGAGTACCTCTTTTAGAGGAACCTAGGCAACTGGATGGGAAACAGAAAATACATCCCTGGGATCCCACCTGTGTCCCTGCTGGACAGGGGAAACAGGTGCTGACTTTGAGGGAACATGGGCAAAATTTTTGGTTAGGCTTATAAGGGCCTCTGGGCCAATAGCCTAGTTTCATTCTATGAACCCATGAGTACTCTGTCAGGAATACTGGGCAAGCAAATGAGTTGAACTAAGGAAATTGTTTTTTGAGCTGGGATACATGATCTAAATTGCTTAGATATAGTAATGCCTTATTAAGTTTAATTCTGCTGGTTGCCAAAAAAAAAATCCTAGAAAATACAAATCAAACTCTAAATCAACTGTACCTGAAGTAGTAAACATTGAAAAAGAGATAAAAAAAAACTGGATGTGGGATCTTTAGAAAAGGGTAGGAGTAAATTACACATGAAAAAAATGGAAATTTTGGGAACAACGCATGTAGAAAAATGTTTTGGAGGAGGAATGAGGTTTAAAAGAAGACAGGAACTGAAAAATTATGTAATGCTGCTTTGAGTATGGGGTATAGAACAATGTATGTTATGTATAATGTTTGTAAATGTGAACTTATTAATATGGCTGGATTACTTTTATATAACTGCAAGCTTGCCTTTGTCAGAAGTGATCATTCAATGTCTTTAAAACAGGAAAAGAAAAAGAGCAAGGATGTTGAAATAATTATCAATAGTTATATATTCATTTGACTTTGGTTAACTGGATTAGTCCACTGGGCTGGAGGCCCATTTTCAGGGGAGATCCGAGGAAAAAAGCTCCAAAAACAAATAATAAAATAACAATGATAAAGTTATATTACAAGTAATATGAATATGAAAATACATAAGTACAAAATATTCATGCCTTAATGGAAATTAACAGTGAATAAAATTCAGCAAAAAGTACAACTACAAACTAATAGAGGTAGAACCTGAAATCAGATATATGGATTTACAATTAGGGCATATAGAATATTATCAGAAAATGAAATATGCTCCAAAAAGTAATGTCTAGACCAAGTAGGTAGAAGAATTAAATAGAAGGGTTAAAGTTGAGGGGAGGGGAGAAGTGTGGAGGAGAGTAAAAAGAGTGACAGAATGGTTATGAAAAGAGGTGGGGGGGTGGAAAACTAAAGTGACTAAGGGGAGATAAAAGAAGAGATTTGAGTATAAAAATACTCAGTGGCATTGCTAAGGTACTGTAGGACTAGTTATTATAAAGTTGCATAAAAGTATGGAGGCAATTGTTATAGTCTGACAATTGGGGAGACAAAGTTAGGTAGGGTGGTGACAGGTGCAGGAGGGAGTTAACAAGGTAGCTCTTTAATTCTTTTTTGAAAAGGATCAAAGGTTGGATAGAACATGTATTAGTTGGGAGTTTGTTCCAAGTTTGAGATATGGAGCATTTATAAAGTAATCTGCCTATAGTTTTGTTAGGCCTGTAGGTTTTAAGTAGCAGTTTATCAGCACTACTGAGAGATCATGAAGGTTTGTATAGGAATGGGAGCAGGGTTGCCAGACATCCATATTTGAGTGGGACTGTCCCGGGATCAGCAGCCCAATCCCGAGTCCCATACTGCTGGTTAAAATTGTAAAATCCTGTAATTTGAATTGTTTTCCTTCATTGTAGACTCTTAGTAATAGTAAATACCATGCACAAAACAGTTATGTTTAAATACATTTACTGCTTTCCTGAGCCTTCGTGTCTGTCCCAAGCTGTTTCTATTCTGTTAACACCTATTTTATAGTTCCATTCTTTTACCCCACCTGTTTCTGTCATCATCTCCATGTCATGTCTGATAACTTCATCAGGCATTCCTATTATCTGTCTATGTTTACCACTCCCTGGAAGCATTCTACCTATTGTAAATGCCTGTAGCATGACTGTAATAGTGAATTATTTAGTTACTTGAAGACTCTCTGACTGTAAATATCTTGCACATAACGGTGATAATTAAATACCTTTAATTCTTTGTTTGCTTTGTTTACCTCTGGGTGTAAATGTTGGGCTGGGCGTGAAAATAGTCCAATGGGATCACTACTCTATCCACTGTCAATAAATACAAATGTAAATACACCAGTGGTTTACAAACAGTATTCCACAGATACACAGACACACTGCATGGGTGTTGCCGTAGCACTACTCAAATATTTGCAATAGTTCTCTATGACAATATTTGAGCTGCCCTTTCACACATTCTCAAAGAACTGTCACAGAAGCTGATTGAGTTCTCCGGTAGCCATACACTGCACTTATCAATCTGATTTACAAATTATAGCTAAACACCCTGTATACTTTTAAACATACACATGACACACACATTTTTACCCATTATATTTGGTTATTTTAATTGTGTTTTTAAGACTACAACGTGAAACAGCAGCTTGTACTCCTTATTTTTGTTCACACAACTTAAACACATCTGTATCAGAGGCTTTAGCTTCTGACCAGCATAGAACAGCAGCATACATGCAGCCTTACTAAGTTTGTGGTTTACAGAACATTCTGATTATATTATATTTTGATCTGGCTAGTTTTAAAGATCATATGAACTGGTTTTCATTTATCAGTAGAATGTCAGGAATGGTTGACATTCTCATTCTGGGATGTACAGATGTCATGAAAACGAATTGTTATTCCTTTATTGTAGTTAAAAAGTAAGGCTTTTCCTGCAAATGTGAGGAACACTGCATAGACCCACATCATCATGCTTGGCACAGTGATGGCATGAGGTCAGGGTTTTTGTAGTTTTCTACTGATCCAGTCTTGTGGGAAACAAAACAGAAAAAGACAGTTGATAAGGATTCATTCATGAAACCTGTTTTTTTGGTACATGTTTTAAATAGAGTTAGTATTGCAAATGAAATGATGGTTCTATTTTAATTAAGTGACTCTACCTAGATGTGATTTCTTATCGTACATGTTATGGTCCTAGATGATGTATTTACATGTTCCCGTGCTTCTGAATTTATGCTTGGTTCAATTCTGCCACCTTAAGAAGAGTGGCAGGTAGCCCTACTTAACTCTCTGGTGGCCTTTTTAATTTGGCTTCTATCTTGTTAGTATGTATGCTCTGTTTAGCAGTATAACATTCCCAGAGCCTAGCTGCAACTGCAACAGTTAACACAAATATAGATGTTCACATAATTTGGTTGTTTTAGTGACTGCAAATTGACAAGGGTTTTATTTAGTTTATAAAATAAGCAAACATGTTTGTTCTTACTTGAAGTGTCTGAAATGCCTACTTATGTGGCCCTGTAACAGCACATCTACAAACCAGGCATTAGCTATAACTACATAGGCAGGCACAAGCCCCCTATTTTCCAAATCACAAAAAAAAATGTTTTAGTTGAATCTGCATTTCAGTTTATATAATTGTGTTAAATACCATTGACACTATGGGTTGTATTAGGCTACATTGATGTAAAAAATGTTTTGCCATCACTTTGTCTACATGCAATATATATCTATATCTATCTATCTATCTATCTATATATATATATATATATATATATATATATATATATATATATATATATACTTACATACTATCTACTTGCATACATAAACACGTATTTTTTATGTATTACAACAAGTTTGCACTTTACTAGTAGCCCTACTAGTAACATTCCTGTGGCAGCTGTGTTGTTGAATTACAAACTTTTACATTTTACTGATACTGATTATGCCATTCTTCTATTTTTAAGAGATGTTTGGATTTGAACTCTGTTCTGTTTACTTGCTCCTAATCACCATTTCTTTTACATTGCAGGAGTGGAAAAATATGTCCTGACAAAGCCCCATTCCCAACCTT
This sequence comes from Protopterus annectens, assembly GCF_019279795.1. NCBI lineage: Eukaryota > Metazoa > Chordata > Ceratodontiformes > Protopteridae > Protopterus > Protopterus annectens. Next base: position 394,083,107 of record NC_056739.1, on the reverse strand, counting down.
CAATGTTTCTCTGGTAGGGGTTCCTATTAAACTGAACATCTGACGAACCTCTTAGAGGAAGAAATCTGGACAAAGCCATAAACAATGGGTGGGACAAAGGCCCCAAAATATGGATATTTTTAAATATTGTTTTAAACTTACAGATTTGATAGAATAGCAGGTTTTGCATTAGCCTGCATTTTCTGAAGGGTATGAAATCTGAAAATCAAATGTCTGTCATTATTTTCTGGCTTCAGTCCTCAAAGATTTGCCAGAAAACCAAAATTTAATAAGGAACAGACCAAATATATGAGTGAAAAAGCTAGACATTCTGCAAAAATCTGGACATTTGAGAGGTATGAAAGGGCTGTATACTGATGAGGGCAGTTCAATAGGAACTGAAATCCTTTCCTTGAAGAAATGAAAGTCAGATCTAATATGCCTGCAAATCATAACACAATCAGCAAATGTTGAAAACAATAATAGTAAAACTCTAACCCAAAATTAACCAAGCCAAACTCAACAGGAGACTTATAGACCCATTAACAATCTCTCAGCATTAGCATACATCCTACGCAAACTTGTTTACTGTCAGATTACATCCAAAACAGGCATGACAGTGATCCCAATAACAATCTCCCAGCATTAACATACATCTTACACAAACTTGTTTGTTGTCAGATTACATGCAAAACAGGCATGACAGTGATCCCAATACAACCTGACCTACACCTGGAGAAAGAACCAAGCTTGTAGTGCTTTCTAAAAGTATGTACAAAGGACCAAGTTGCTGCTTCCGCAATACTTCTAGAGTCTAATGCTTTCCAAAAACTCAAAGATGAAACTAAGGCCCTGATAGAATGTGCCTTGACTCTGCCTGGAATAGTTTTGTTGGTGTGGAATAATAAAATATAGCCTAAGACAACTATTTGGAAACAGTCTGTTTTGACACAGATTATCCCTTCTTCCTTAACAATTTATGAACAACTGTAGTAGTAGGCTTTCTTGCCTATATTAGTAACCAATGCACATCCTCAGTAAACAAGTCCCTAAAATGTATTAAGAACATATCATCCAAGGCAATCAGTTGAAGTTGTTTGGGGTCAAGATAGTGTGAATAGAGCCATTCAATGAGGAAGCTTGTGGCAATTTCCCCTGGTCATTTCTAAAAGAAGGGAGAACCACTATTGCCTGGGGGACTCCTCAGTCTTCAGAAGTACCCTGGTTACAGTGGAAAGGGTGGAAAACCATACAGGAACATATATGTCCAAGGAAGAGAAAAGGCATATATCCACCAGACCTTCTTGCATAGAGTAGAATTTTGCTGGCTGACTGCTCAGACAAGACAAAGACAAAAATGACTACTTGAGGAACTCCCCACAGACGGAACTCCCCACAGACTGATCAACTCTTGGAAGACCAACCCTGATCTAGTTTTCATTCATGGGGTCTGCCTTTGTCCTGCTCAGCTTTTCTGACACACAGTTTTGCTTTGGCAGAATGTAGGAAGCCTGTAGAGTGAGCTTGTCCTGTAAAGTTATATCCTATGCTAACATGGCTAGTCTGCACTGGGGATAAGGCCTGGTTCTCTCTTTTTTGTTTATGAACCATATCACTGGCATTGTCTGTAATAACCTGAAGGGGTCTGGGGACCAAAGGAGATTCAGAGCTAAATGCCTTGATAAGGGCAAGCATCTCTTTTATATTTACGTGCCTGTGTCTGACTTTGCTCTTCTAGATACCTTACACATTTATTCCCTTGACAGTACTTCCCAAGCAAAGTCAGAGACTTCTGTGGTGACTGACTGCAATGGAGCAGAAGAGGAAAAGAGAAGACCTGCATTCAGGAATATTGGATGGCTCCATGAATTGATTTATCTTCTGACAAATCTGGAAGGAGGTGCTGGGAATTCCAGTTGTAACATTTCATACTACTTTCTGAGGGACTGCTCTCCTGCTGAAAACACTGGCACACACTGGAAATAGTCGCAGATGAAGAGAATCCTTGACAGGAAGATGTTCACAACCTGCTCTGCTCTGAGTATGAATCAGAATTCTGAGGAGAAAAACCCGTATCTCTCCTATCACATTCCTCTCAAGATTCATTTTCTTGAACCTCTTCAGGAAACGAGGAATTCCTTTTTCCTATTATCAGAAACTGCCTGATAAGAAGGGTCTATAGCCTGTACAAGACCCTGAACCAGATTTAATAAACTACTCCTGTCTAGAGAAACTGGAGCAGGAGAAGAAACTATTCCTGTCTTTTGAAACTGGAGCAGTTGAAGAAACTACTCCTGTCTAGTGAAACTGGAGCAGGAGAAGATATGTTTAGTTTTCTGCCTTCTTTTTACAGGAAAGTTAGGACAAACTGTTTTTAATGGCAACAACAGCTTTGTCAGGGATGGGCACAACAACAACAATCTGTCAAACCAGGGCCACCTTCTCTGCCCCTGCTCCCAACACTGATAAAAGTGGCTTTCCTTGCTCACTGAGGGGACCACAATAGCCATAGGGGACATGGCTATCCCCTGGTCCATAATGGCTGTATGAGCAATAACAGAGGGATCCAGGGAAATAAATGACTGGTCTGAGGAACCTGCTTTGGCTACAGCAGAATCACTCACCCATGGCTGAGGAAAATTGCTAGCCTGCTGTGTTGGCAAAGACTGTTTAGATAGCTTTTTGCTTTAGTGGCTGGAAGAAGGACCTACCATGGAAGTGATAGTATTTTCCACGGTCAAGCCAAAAATGATGCCTCTTTCCCAGGGGAAACTAAGTAGCACAAGCTAGCAAAACATGGTGTAAAGATACTTTTCCCAATAATAACAGAGAAAAAAGCAATCTAATACACTTTACTAGCCCCAAATAATTTTAAGCATAGCTTTTCCACAGAAAGAACAGTTTTAGAATGTTTAAGTTGTCAAACACAAACATAAGCTCCCAATTAAAAGTGCAGCAAAGATGTGTGACAGTCAAAAACACATATTCCTAGTTTAAAACATATTTCCTCAAACATTAAAGTATATTTAAACATTAAAATTATTTGGAAGGTTTTGCCCCAAAGGGAACTTATCAGTCCAACAAAGGAATGGCAGATAGCCAACCACCGATCCTCAAATGCCTGCAGAATACAGCATTCTTTTGAGGCTGAAAAGCTCTGAAGGCTTGGGGCTCAAACCTGTCTTTAGTCAGTAGAGGTCTGGAAACATGTAAGGTGCTCTGAAGCACAGTACATTGGCTGGCTGTTATATCCTATACAAGATGCAACCCATATAGCTTAGGCTACTGCAGCAGTGATCTGTAGGAAGAACATCCTTTATTACTTGCAAACAGCAGGAAACTAGATTTGATGATTCATAACTCTTATCCTACAACAACACTGCTGTAGGACAAGACAACCGGGCTGGATACATGATGGCTTGCACGGAGTCTAAGAGTAGAGTAAGACTCCATGCAGCCAGCATGTCCGACGAGCGATCCAGGAACAGCCTACAGGGGCGTGCAAGAGAGCTCCTAAAACGGCTCTTGCACGGACAGGGCTGGGATATGCAAATTACCTCAATTGCAGGCAAAAGGCATGCAAATGAGGTAGATTTGCAATTCAGGAAACCCGAACCTGTCCAAGTAACAGCAGTGTTATTTGCAGAAATGTGCTCAGTTGACAACTGAGTACCGTTCTGCAAATAGCAAAATGGAGCTGTGACAGCTCCAAATAAAGGTTGCATCCAGTGGAGGAAGCATGCCAATGGCCAAATATACAGCCATTGGCAATGTTTCCCGATGCAATATGAAAAAAATATTTTTTTTCTCTGATTTCCGATGTTTAAGCATAGCATGGTGCCGCGCAAACGGGCTGCGCTCTAAAAAAACAGAAAACTAAAAATTAAAACCCACAAATGTGGATCTTATTTAAATTGTTAATGTACAATGCAAGGGAATGGCAGGCTGAAGACAACATGGCCACCGAGTAGAGGTTGCTAAGGGGGAAGCTCAGTCTAAGAGATGTAACCAAGCATTAGTAGGCAATCCTATGCAAAGGAGGGTTAGGATAGTGAATCGCAAGTTTACATAGCAAATAAGCACAGTCAGTGGAGTGTAGGAGTAGGATAAGGGGAGTAACAGAGTAGAAGATAGGTGACATCATGAGTGGGGTATGTACGAAAGAAGTGAAGCTCATTGGAGCAGAGTGGCATGTGTCAGCTGTCATTTACACATCATGGAAATAGGTGTGTCAACAGGTAGGCTAGGTAAAGGCAAGAAATGGAAGGTATATGCCATGGCTAATACCAACGTTTCTTGCTGAGCGGGTATGCGTGCGTGTGAGTGCCTGTAAACCCAAGTAAGACAGAGTGCACGCGTGTAAGCGTGGGTCCGTGCGTTTAAGCCGGAGTAAGCATGTATAAGGCTGTTTAAAGAGTTGTAAGTACGTTTTAACCTGAATAAGCAAGTTTTAGTCTGTATAAGCATGTGTGCGCACGTGTAAGCATGTTTGCGCTTGTGTGAGTGGTGCTGCCCCCCCCCCAAGGAAACAGAAAGGAAAAAGGAAGCACAACAAATAGTAGGAAGCTACCAGGGAGTACTAGCAGAGCTAGCAGGTGAAAACAATCAGAATCAGGCAATTACACAGGCAGTACACTAGCCCAGCCCAGCCTAGCACTTAAAACTCTGCAAACAACAGTCCATTATGTTTCTCACAACAGACAGTGCAGTAAGCTAATAGAAGTGAAAACTGAAAAAGCTTTACTGAGACAAAGAAATATTAGGGGCTGCCATTGCTGTTATAAGGCGACATATGCAACATGCTGAGGGTGGTGACAATGGAAATGCTGCTGGACAACCCACAGTGAGGAAATGGAGACGAGTGTACAGGCCCAGGGTAACCTACCAGGGGCTACATGAGCTGGAGATAGTGGAGCGCTATAGAGTGGACAGAGACCTCCTGCAGCAAATTGTTGAGCTGTACAGGCCACACTTCACACACAGAACCAACAGAGGGGAACCCATCCCAGTGGAAACCAAGGTATGTGTTGGCCTAAGAATATTAGCAACAGGTACCTTCCAGAGACCAACTGGTGATATGATGGGGATATCACAGACATCAGCATCCAGGGTACTGCACCAGTTCCTGGATGCCATGTCAGCACATGTCAGCACATGTCGGTGATCATGTATATTTCCCCAATTCCCTTGAGGTATTGGCCAGCAATATGAGTCTTTTCCAGCAAATAGCGGAATACCCTGAGGTAGTGGGTGCAATAGACTGCACGCACATATGCATCAAAGCACCAGCTGGTGAGCGGGGTAGGGTCTACTTCAACTGCAAGGGCTTCCCCTCCATCAACTGCCAGGTCGTGTGTGATGCCCAGGGCATAATACTGAATGTGTGTGCTGGCTGCCCTGGAAGCTACCATGATTCCCATATCTGGCATCTGATGCAGCTGTACCAGACATTTGCCAATGGGGACATCCCACATGGTCACCTAGTGGGGGATGCTGGCTATGCACTGGAGCCGTGGCTGATGACACCCATCAGAAAAGCACACACACCTGAACAGGAATGCCATAATGATGCACACGCACAAACACGTAATGTAATCGAGCGTGTGTTTGGGCTGCTCAAGTCACAGTTCCGGTGCCTGGACACATCTGGTGGAGCCTTGCAGTACTCACCAACTACATGTACCCAAATTGTCATGGTATGTGCTATGCTACCTAATATGATCTTGCGAAAACAGCTGCAGCAGGACCAGCATAGGCCTGGGCCAAACAGCCCCCCACCATTGCCAAGGCCATCACAGGCAGAGCGTGACTCAGAGGAGGAACAACCTGAGCCTGCCCCAGTAGGCAGAAGGAGGCCTGCCCAGTATGCTTTGGGCTTGGCAAAGAGGCAATGCATAGCACATACACTGGCTCAGTAGGAACTCTGGAAATGATACCTCTCTCTGACTTGCACATATAGTAAAAGGGATGCCTAAGTTGACACTACCTGCTTTCAAACATGTACAGGGAGTGTAGTATGTGCATCCGACATAGGCAGCCCTGCAGCACCACCTGAGGCATGATTGCCATGTGTTAAGAAATATAAAGCAGTGCTAAACAGCATTTACCACCATGTAGTATATGCAAACAAAATCGCACACACCAACTAGCACAACTGTGGTCAATGTTGAGTAATATTGGGCAACGTCCAGCAATGTTGGTGAATATTGAGCAATGTCGGACAAGCCTGGTCTAAGTATGGCATAGCTGAACAAAAGCCAACATGTTCATATTTGCTTAACTGGCCCTTAAGTAGTCTGGTCTGCTCAATATGAAAATATAAAGCAGTGATGGGCCTCGAACCCAGGATACTGTGCACTATAGTTAAAGTACTGAACCACTAAACCATGACAGTATTGCAGTGGTCAGCCTGTATGAAGGAATGTTGATAAGTCTATGCAAACTATCTCATGGAAACTCTGCAGGCACAGCATAATCCCTGTCGAGTTATGACGCAAAGGTGAGTCCTGCAGTAAGAACAGAACCTGACTTCCAACAAACACAGTATAATTGTTAATATTGGTCATGTTCACACACATCAACAAATGTAGTGGACCTCAGATAGCAACATACTGAAAGGTCACACTGGGCATGCTCACACACTTGAATAAATGAGATAAATGTCAGGCAACAAAACATGGAAAGCCTGAACTGGGCATGCTCACACACTTAGGCCATGTCTGAGTACAGCAGTGGGCCACACATATCTGGCAGTTGCATGTGTTAACCCAAGAACCTCTCACTATCCAGCAATCCGCCCTGTGTACACAGTTATATGACAACAGACACATATATAATATAGTGGAACCCTGTCATAATCAAATATGTTCTGCAGAAACCTAAGTTGTTCATAGAAACTGGTAAAGCAAAGATGATAAAGACCTACAAACACCATCAGCAATAAACATTGTGCATCCCAAACATTAGCATAGGTTCAGAGGTCGATACTAGGCTATCTGCCCTAGGGCATGTACAAGCATAGCCAGAGTGTGTTTGGCATTCGCAACCCTGTCAGATTAATACACTGTGTGTGTGAATAGTAGGTCACACAAGATAGCCCATGTATGTTTAGGCTAGTGTGCCTCTGTCTAGCAGGGACACAGAAGATATCCCAGGGGTAAACATACGATCACCCATACAGTCATCAAGATGTCTCCTGCAGGTGGTCAATGGGTGGCTCTGCCTATGTGAAACTGGGATTACAATACGGAGTGAATGGAGCCTCTGAGATAAGAATCTGTCCCTCCAGCATGTCCTATTAACATTTGTGCTGAGGTATATGTCCCTGGAGTGTGTAGCTCCAAGGGAGTCAGATATCCTGAGGTGGAGCATGTCCAGTAATTCTGGGTTGGGTATATCTGTAAACAACAGGCACACATCATATCCGAGTAGGTGGTAAGCGACTGAGTAGAGCTGGAGTTACTACATCCGAACTGTGCAGGGCATCCGTGTGAGTCCCTAGATCTGCTTGGTGAGGAACTTCTGTGGCCAGTACAATTGCTGCAGGTGTCGGGTAAGGTACACCCCGAATGTGGAATTGTAACCAAGCATGGTTGTGATGAGTATAGGGGCACAAAGACCTCACTCGATCTAGATGTGAAACCATATGGGATAAGGTGGCCTATATAAAAGGTCTGTCCAACCACTTTGGCAACGTCATTGTCAAAGGCGACAGTACGAACAAGTCATGTCCCCAAACCCCTAACAACTCCTACCATATGTAATGGAGTACTACCTATGTGGTAATGTGTGGGCATGTTGTTATTCCCAAAGGGGATGACTATGCAACTAATGGCATTTATCTGTAGGCCATGACTCAGGCACCAGTCATCCATCTCTGTGAGACCCTGTTTGAGTATGCATGTGGCAGCTGGAGAGTTGATTATGGCACCCAGTTTGCAGTCAAGTGCGAACATGGTCAGCCATATTCCCCCTGTGGTAGCCTGTACGTCAGACAAATATATACTGAACAAGAGAGGTCCCAGGACTGAGCCGTGTGGGATGCCACACGTAACTGGTGTATAGTCAGACATGGCACCTGCAATTCTGACCATGTGGGTGCTATCCCTGATCCAAGTAGCAATCCATCGTGTGAGATATGTGTCCATATTGATGCATAATGACCCAGTGGGTTATTGTGTTGAAGGGTTTTGCAAGGTTCAGGTAGGCTGTGTGGACAACCATCCCTATGTCGATGGACCTGTTAACCATTTAAAGAATACAAACAGGTTCAAAAGGCAAGATCTGCCCACAACAACGCTGAAATGTGTAGGACACAGTGTCTGTAGGTTCCCGATGTCTATGTGTATGAGTCCCATGACAATATGCTCCATAGCTTTGCAGAACAGGCTAGTTAGGCTTATTGGGCAATATTGTCTGTGGTCCGCTATGGCACCAACTCTGTGGAGTGGGACCACTGTCGCTGTATGCCATTCCTTGGGTACATATCCTGTAGTAACTCTGATATTGAACAGTGCTGTAATGTAAGGGTTAAGTCTGTCATGAAGCTCGTGTAAGATGCAGGCCGGGACGCCGTCTGGTCCCATTGATGCTGTGATGTACGCTTTGGGGAGGGCAGCACTCACCTGTTACTGTGTGATGTCAGGGAGGTTACACTCTGTTGGGATGTATAGTTTCTCCTTAGGGGGGGATGGGGGGGTATATCTGCACTGAACCTGTTTGCCAGGATGTTGGCAATGCCAGTGGGTTCAGGGTAAGTTTAGTCAGTATGCAGTAACTCACAGCATATCAGTGAGTGTCCGCCCAAGTTCCTGACATAACTGAAGAAGGCCGTGTGATAGTCCTATGTGTCTGGTGCAATTGTCCGGTAGAAGCAGCCCTTAGGAAAGTTCATGAGTGATCGTAGCTGTCTGCTAGTACAGATTACAGATGCCTTCCCCATCTGGGATTGTGCTCTATCATGTAGTAGCTTCCTCCTGATGTTGTACAGCTTATTAATGGCTGGGGTCTACCAGACAGGTCCCCTGCCATTGGAGGAGTGAGTCCTGTTGTTATTTATGATAGCACAATCCATGCAGTCCACTAGGTGTCCATATAATGTGTATGTAAAGGATTCAGCAGTCTGAGCTGTATTTGCCACTGTCTCAGGGTCTCTGAAGGATACCACCTTGCTCTGGTGAAGTGAGATGTTGGCTCATGAGAAGTTCACTAAGATTACCCAGGATGGGTGTATGGAGGGTATATGTATGTCCAGTGAGATACATGTATGTTCTGACCTTACCAATGAGGGGTATATCACTGGTGTGGAACATAGAGTCCCCATGTTGGTGATGATCAGGTCCAATATGTATTCCCCCTTGTGGCTGTGCTGACTGGCCGTTCCATAGCATATGAGTCTCAAATTGTAGCGACTGTTGGGCGAGGGTGTTGGGGCTTGAGTAGTATCCCCAGTCAATATTTGTGTATTTGAAGTTATCCAATATAATGGTGTTTGTGGAGACCTTTATATTCTCCATAGTTCCCATGAAAGCCGTGTGTGGTTCCTGAGTTTGGGAGGGTGTTCTGTAGCAGGCAACAAACTGAAAGGCAGTTTTGCACAATGGTAGTTGTATATGTATGGTCTGTGATGCTTTGTGCAGTGCTACTAACCCGGAGGTGTGTGTATCTGTGATGTATATGGATACTCCCCCTAGTTGTGTTGTCTGTTCCAAGTCATGTGGTCAGAAAGCATGGTATGAAACATAACCTGGTAGTGCTGTTGTGCATAATTGAGCCTGAACCAGGTGTCTGTTAGTGCACAGATATCGCTATCCTCCATACTGAGGAGAGTCGTGTGTGACCGCAATATGAGGGTAACACATCTGGTGTTGAGCAGCATTACCCTTAGTTTCATTTAACCTGTAATGTCTATGGAGGTGGGTCTGTCTTTTGAGCCCTGCTTAAAAAAGGCACTATGGTGGTAGCAAGAGCCTTAGCCAGCATTTGAAAGTCCAAGGGTGACAGGTGCAAGCTGTCCATAGTGAAGCTACATGGCATGTCGAGCATGTCACCACAGGCTGACAGACACTGTATCCCCTATGAATGACACCAATTTGTTAGCCAACTGTTAAACGTGATATGTTTGTCTGTATACTGTGACATCATAATTGGTGGGTGTAAGATGTTAGACAAGGTCAGGGTCATACTGGCCTGGGCTACATGATCAGAGTGTTCCTCCATGTATCATGTCATGTGGTCCGGGGAGTAACGTCTGAGGTTTTACGCACCATCATGGACAATGATGGTGCCAGTCCTGTACTTGCTTTGGAGTGACCTGACTGCATGTGTTATGTGGCAGATCCTGGCACCCGACAGACAGCCTAAAGTGACTATTCCCTTGTTTGGGCTGGTGCATGGTGCGTCAGTGTGTCTGACAATAAGTGTCGCCTATTACAAGTGTATTAGGTGTGTTGTTTAGGCCGAAGGGCAGTGACTGTGTGGCACACTGACATTGTGAACTATGTAATATGTGGGTATTGTAGTGGGGTAGCAGTTGTGTGTGTGTCTGCTTTGGATGTCTCTGCTGCTTAGGCAGAGTTCATTTACAGCATCCGAGTATGTCTATGTGTGATAATGTGGTTTGAGTGCTGTCACTAGAGGATATGTGAGACTGATATGTGGTGTGTGTGGTTACCTTCACCACCTGATAGACTGTGCCAATCATGGGTCGAGAGAGTTCAGCACACTGTATGTCTATATAGGTGCTTCTCACACATATATCTGAGTTTGTTGGGAGGAGGAGAGGGTTGTCTGTGTACATGAGGCAGATGTGACATTGTGTCAACATAACAATATTCACCAGCTGGACTGGAGAGTACACACGAAACCGACCCCTGGACATGCCAGGATATTATGATGACATACTCTGTAGCCTGATCACAAAGGATCAGTAGGGTGTTAAGTGTGTAAAAGAGTATAACAGGGAATTAGTGCTCAGGTTCGTTGGTGTTTTGTAAAGAGTAGCTGAGAAGGAGTCCAGACTGAATCATGACACCTCCTTCAGCTATGTCATAAATAGCAATGTACACCCATATATGTCCTGAGTCAGGGCTAACTGTACCTGACTGACAATGCCGACATCCTGACAGACAGGCCCATATATACATACCCACCTCCCACTGATGATAGTCCATATCATCATACCAGGATATATCACATGTAGAATGGATGAGCAGCTACCCCAATGCCAAAAGCATGTCAGCAACTGGAATACATTGATTCCCAATATGTGTCATGCATAAACTACAGAACAAACAGATCCTGCACCTGAACAGTCAGCTGAGCCTCACCCCCTACACAGGATGTGGAACCGTTGAATGTGTTACAGCAACATATGGCACTCCCCACAAATGTTGGTACACTACACACCATGGGAAGTACAGTCCAGTATGCCTATGAAGTCTGATCTGCAAGGTCATGGAGTCCATCATGGTTGGAGTCATAAACAGACCTATTGGAAGCTGACATACATACAACCCTACCAACTGTGGTATGTTCCTGTGCGGATCATGGTTCCCAAATAAGCTAGACTGTTTGCAAGGCAGCCACCCAGGACATACATCACTGAACACAGCTACACATGTCTCACATAGACTTTGAATAGCCCTTTATCAACATCCCAGACACATGTAGTATCCACAAAACCAACAAGCTGTGCATAAATATGTGTTGACATATGAAGGAATGTCAATGTGTCCACAGATAGATCACACAAGGTAAGGATTATGAGGTCCTGTTCAAGCTGTTGACACCTGCTGACCCACATGGACCATCTTGGAATGGCATAAAACAAAGTGTACACACATCACCATGTCCAGTCTGATGATGTCACCATCCTATAAATACAGCAGGAGAAGGGAAACCAGCCAATAAAGCAAATAGCGTGCAGTGTTAAAGTGTCTCTCTCTCTCTAGTATCATAACATGGTTAGGTAGGAGTTTGAATCCTGTAAATGCTGACTGTGTGTGTGGGGGTGTGTGTGTGTATGTGTGCAGTTTCCTTTGAGAGGAGTGCCCTTTTTTGGAGACTGGGAAAACTCACTAAAAGAGGTACATTCCTCTTTGGAAAGTCTGATGATGTCACCATCTTACAAATACAGCAGGAGAAGGGAAACCAGCCAGTATAGCAAATAGCGTGCCGTGTTAATGCGTGTCTCTCTAGTATCATAACATAGTTAGGTAGGGGTTTGAATCCTGCAAACACTGACTGTGTGTGTGTGGAGAGGGGTGTGTGTATGTGTGCAGTTTCCTTTGAGAGGAGTGCCCTTTTTGGAGACTGGGAAAACTCACTAAAAGAGGTACATTCCTCTTTGGAAAGTCTGATGATGTCACCATCCTACAAATACAGACGGAGAAGGGAAAGCAGCCAGTAAAGCAAATAGCGCGCCATGTTAATGCATCTCTCACTAGTATCATAACATAGTTAGGTAGGGGTTTGAATCCTGCAAACACTGATAGTGTGTGTGTCACTATTGGTCAATGCGGTGTGGGTTTTGGTTTTACTATGGTAGGACATATTATGATTAAAACAGTAAGTGCATTGCACACATCAGGTATCTGCATGGCAAATATATATGTGTACATGTCCCCTCAATCAGTACATAGTTGTGAAGCCTGCATACTACATGAATGCATCTGTTTCCATTGACAGGTTGTGCTGTTGCTTCACAGATCGTAGGTCACATATGTATGTATGTGACAAGGCTGTCCACTGTTGTGATCTGTGGCCAAGGTCATCTGTGCCACACACACCCATGACAGTTACTAAAGAATAGTGTGAGTGAGGGTATATGCCTGGGGTATATGTCAGACATGTTCATACACAACAACGACAGGCAATAATGGACAGTCTGCATAGGTGTACAACTGCCTTGTGGATATGCATTCAGGCCTCTAATGTCTTATGTGATACACCGAGGGACTCCACAATACCTATGGATATGTGGATACCAAGGGACACATGACATAACACGAGGCTGTATGTACACATTGGTACCCAACATACATGTTGAGGTCTACCATCAATGTGGTACTGACGGGATAGTATGTATAGTAAATGTGGATGACTATGCCATAGCCGGCTTACTGCTATACAGCATGTATCAGACAACAGGTGTCTGTCTGTATGGTACCCTTGTGCAGGATATGCGTCACATCCAGGGAATGCATTGTAGGCCAACGCCTGCATTTCCAGATGTGGATGGACACATCCCTAGTGTGTTTGCATGTACCTAAGGGGGCTGTATGCCAAACAGGTGTGGTCCCAGGAATGGGTGGTGGTCAATACCACTGGTTAGTGTTAGAGTATAGTACCGGAAGGATCCAACTGTTACTGAGTTCCCTACAACTGTGTGTCAGGACATCATCCAATGATTGCTTATAGTCATGCTGTTGAGGTTGTGTATACTACCAGACCGCAAATCATTGACAGATATTAACAGTATCACCCACAGCATAGTGTCAACCCATGACATACACGCATGTGGACCCATGTTAGTACATAACTGTAGTAGAATGCATACTGGCCATTGAAAGTTACTATGAGATGTTAACAATGTGTACAACAGGGTATGCCACACATCCCATGTGTCCAACATGCACGTACATGCAGACAGTGTGCACCCACCATGTTCACAGATGTATACTTGCTAATCTGTACTGCACACATCACACACGTACTGTCCACTCACTAACACATGCTGGCAACACATTACACTTCAGCCAAGTGGCACATGGGTGGACAATACATACTCAGACCTAACAGTGGTATAAACAATGCTACATTGACAATCAGAGCTTTGATGCATAATGCCTGCTCAGACCTACAAGGATGTCATTACACTTTCCTGTTGACAACTTGCTAATATTGCTACACTGCTATAATGTCACCCTGTGCATCAGCACCATGTTAGCCTGTTCCTGCATCAATGTTACAGATGACAGGAGGCGACACAGGTATCATCATATGCACAGGGTGTGTTGTTGTTTGCCAGAACCTGACATTGACCCATCCAATTGACATGTGTGTGTGTGTGTGTGTGTGTGTGTGTGTGTGTGTGTGTGTGTGTGTGTGTGTGTGTGTGTGTGTGTGTGTGTGATGGACAACAGTACAGCATGGGCCAACGTTGATGTAATGTGTGTGTGTGTATGTGTGAGCCCTAGTTGTTTGGTTAATGTGTGTGTCTGCATGCACACAGCTCCACCATGTGGCTGCCATATATGGTAGTTTGTGGGACAGCCACAGACTGTACCTGCTAGGCTGTACAAATCACTGTCTCCAGCCATGGACACAGTACCTGTGCCTGGCAGGGGTGCTACAGACAGTATCGGGTACCAACCCCGACTAGGTACTGTCATCAGAGGCAGAGGTATGATGACTGGACCCACGTCCCTGCTGGGACTGGCCAGATCCACATGCATGTGGTCTACTGGGACGGTCAATGGACAGGCCAGCCCCAGCATGGCGGGGGCTGGAACTGCCACTACGGGAGCGGCTGTGAACTGTGGGCCGTCCGCGACCACTGCCAGCTGTTGCTGTTGCTGTCATGCGTCCGCGTTGACGTCGCAACCATCCCGCACGGTCCTGGCTCATGGAAGACATATTGTGGAGGGCATCTACTGTCTCCCCCCAACATCTATCAATGACCTCGGTGTAATTCCGAATGGCACCGGTAAGGTCACGGATGCTGTCATTGATAGCGGTGTAATGGGCCCTCTGCACCCTAAGTCCCTGTCTGGTGTACCGCTCCATACGTGCCTGAGCCTGCATTACAGCCTGGAACATACTGGACATTGTAAGACCTGTGAGGGCACGTCTGCCAGGGGCAATATGACCAGCGGTGCTCCCCCGAGAACCCCTGGACCTCCGCCTATGTGGTACCATTCCAGGAATCTGCCATGGCTGCTGAGGGGATGCAAGTGCCATGGGTACCACACTCTCCTGGTCAATGCCAACTGTATGCTGTCCCTCGCCTATGGCCATTCGTGATGAGGGATGTATTGGCAGTATGAGAGTGCGCATAGATGAACGCTGTGTACTGTCGACATGGACCAACGACAGACCCTGTCAAACCTTCCTGTGCCAGAATACATGTCTCATCATCACCACTATTCCTGGCAGTGGCTTCAGGCTCCCTGCTGCTTTTGGCCACCCCTAATTCAGCACCTGTGAGAGGAAGACAGGAAACACACTTTACAGTCTGCACATGATGCATGCACACATGCACACATGCACACATAAACACATGCACACATATACACTCCTCACTACAGCACATACACACACACACCAGCAATCCAACACATACTCTATAGTGGGTGAAGGTGGGTGCCAGTATCACAAGGCAAACAGTCACCACACGTGTCAGCATGCAGAATATGTGTTGCACAAGACCATGCAGTGCAAGTGTAGGCGCCCCTATTTCATGGCAGCATACATGGCTTTGATGCAACTGTGTAGTTGTTCAGTGATTGGCTACACCCTGAAACACAATGTGTACCTGAACACAACATTGCTGTGCAAGTAATATCAGCTCTGCAATGCCCTGTGCACCATCACTCACAGGTATACATGCTCGACATGGCCAGTGTACAGTGGTTATGGTGAGTGTGGGACATATTGCAGATATGTCGGTGCTAGCCATGGCATGGCATGCTACATGACTGCAACATTAAACACCACACATACCCAATGTGTGTCATGTGACCTATACACTCACTAGCATTCCAGGACATATATGTGATACTTTGCTCGGATGGCGACTGCTGTGCATATTGTGTATACTGGCATATGTAAACACACACACAACATGCTATGCATATTGTGTATAGGTGCATATGTTTGCACACACACAACATTGAGGTGCACAGCAATGACTGCTATGAGTAGTACTGTGGTCACTGCAACTGGATGGGGTGTAGTACCCTGTGCCATCATCATCATGCATCTTGTGGTCACTCACAGCTACTAATGTGTGCAAGACCAACACCTAGCATGCTGTACCTGAACTGCAGTGCCATGGCTACATTCACAATTACACAGCCACTTTGTACATGGGTGTGTGAGGTGCCCGATAGGGAGCATTGCCTAACATGACTGTGTTATGTGTTGAAGAGTGTTGCACAGCCCCATGATAGGCCTCTACCCCTGAGGTACATCATGTGTGTGTGCATGACATGTGGGATACTGAAGTATGACCTTACAGTGGGTGTGTGGTAATGCCAAATGTAGCATGTTTTCGTGTCCTGCGCATGATAAACGTGTTCTGTTGTGTACAGCTGTAGCAACTATGCATATCCAATGTGCAGTACAATGTTGCCACAAATGTGTCTGCTGCTCTGTGCATTGCATGTGATTGAGGCAGCTACTGACTTTACTGAGATGTTTAATGTCTCACAGCAAACATGCACAGCATGCATTATGCATAGGTGTGTTACGTGTACATGGCCTACACCTCACCTATGACATGCACATGTCATTACCAATATGAAAGTGTTAACACACTCACCAGCATGTATCGCCTGCCCTGCTGTCACACCAGAGGGACCTACAAGAATATGACACAGTTTGTCAGTGGCCACAACTGTGGCATTGCTACTGTGAGTGTGCTAAACTACAGTAGAACAACAGTCAACAGTCACAGGTGTACAGATACTATTCCAAATATCAGTATTGCACACAATAGGCAGCACAACTGATAAACAGACAGTACACATCTCACATATGCATATTCTAACAATACAGGTAGCAGTAGTCTACAGCTAGGGCATATTACCTGCACGCTTCATGTCATCATGCTGGGTGGCTCTGGCCTCCATGATGACACATGTGTGATGCTGTTGCTGCTGTAGGCCAGGAGCCACCACTCTTAGGAACAGCTCCTCCACTCTGGTGAGGGGGGATGTATGGCTGCCCCACCACCTGTGACAAGCTGTTGTCTATGGATATCAGACACACGCCACGGACATGTCTAATTAAATCACTGCAGTGATGGCGCATCTGCTCATATGTCCAGTTATGCATGCCTATGTCATTTACCTGACGAACAAGATCTTGCCACAGTACAGTACGCTCATGCTGGTGCTGGCTGGCCCTGGCAAACAGCAGTGTATAGTACTGCACCAGGCTGTTATGTATTTCCTGTTCCTCCGCAGCTATATAGCCGGATTATGTTGATGAGCCATAGCCCTGGAAGACAATTAAACAAAATATGTGTGAGCAAGTCATGTGGCACACTTAACATTATTAAGTACAGACATCACTTATGTGTGTGTGTGTGTGTGTGTGTGTGTGTGTGATGGACAACAGTACAGCATGGGCCAACGTTGATGTAATGTGTGTGTGTGTATGTGTGAGCCCTAGTTGTTTGGATAATGTGTGTGTGTCTGCATGCACACAGCTCCACCATGTGGCTGCCATATATGGTAGTTTGTGGGACAGCCACAGACTGTACCTGCTAGGCTGTACAAATCACTGTCTCCAGCCATGGACACAGTACCTGTGCCTGGCAGGGGTGCTATAGACAGTATCGGGTACCAACCCCGACTAGGTACTGTCATCAGAGGCAGAGGTATGATGACTGGACCCACGTCCCTGCTGGGACTGGCCAGATCCACATGCATGTGGTCTACTGGGACGGTCAATGGACAGGCCAGCCCCAGCATGGCGGGGGCTGGAACTGCCACTACGGGAGCGGCTGTGAACTGTGGGCCGTCCGCGACCACTGCCAGCTGTTGCTGTTGCTGTCATGCGTCCGCGTTGACGTCGCAACCATCCCGCACGGTCCTGGCTCATGGAAGACATATTGTGGAGGGCATCTACTGTCTCCCCCCAACATCTATCAATGTCCTCGGTGTAATTCCAAATGGCACCGGTAAGGTCACGGATGCTGTCATTGATAGCGGTGTAATGGGCCCTCTGCACCCTAGGTCCCTGTCTGGTGTACCGCTCCATACGTGCCTGAGCCTGCATTACAGCCTGGAACATACTGGACATTGTAAGACCTGTGAGGGCACGTCTGCCAGGGGCAATATGACCAGCGGTGCTCCCCCGAGAACCCCTGGACCACCGCCTATGTGGTACCATTCCAGGAATCCGGCTATGGCTGCTGAGAGGGGATGCAAGTGCCATGGGTACCACACTCTCCTGGTCAATGCCAACTGTATGCTGTCCCTCGCCTATGGCCATTCGTGATGAGGGATGTATTGGCAGTATGAGAGTGCGCATAGATGAACGCTGTGTACTGTCGATTGGCGGACCAACGACAGACCCTGTCAAACCTTCCTGTGCCAGAATACATGTCTCATCATCACCACTATTCCTGGCAGTGGCTTCAGGTTCCCTGCTGCTTTTGGCCACCCCTAATTCAGCACTTGTGAGAGGAAGACAGGAAACACACTTTACAGTCTGCACATGATGCATGCACACATGCACACATGCACACATGAACACATGCACACATATACACTCCTCACTACAGCACATACACACACACACCAGCAATCCAACACATACTCTATAGTGGGTGAAGGTGGGTGCCAGTATCACAAGGCAAACAGTCACCACACGTGTCAGCATGCAGAATATGTGTTGCACAAGACCATGCAGTGCAAGTGTAGGCGCCCCTATTTCATGGCAGCATACATGGCTTTGATGCAACTGTGTAGTTGTTCAGTGATTGGCTACACCCTGAAACACAATGTGTACCTCAACACAACATTGCTGTGCAAGTAATATCAGCTCTGCAATGCCCTGTGCACCATCACTCACAGGTATACATGCTCGACATGGCCAGTGTACAGTGGTTATGGTGAGTGTGGGACATATTGCAGATATGTCGGTGCTAGCCATGGCATGGCATGCTACACGACTGCAACATTAAACACCACACATACCCAATGTGTGTCATGTGACCTATACACTCACTAGCATTCCAGGACATATATGTGATACTTTGCTCGGATGGCAACTGCTGTGCATATTGTGTATACTGGCATATGTAAACACACACACAACATGCTATGCATATTGTGTATAGGTGCATATGTTTGCACACACACACAACATTGAGGTGCACAGCAATGACTGCTATGAGTAGTACTGTGGTCACTGCAACTGGATGGGGTGTAGTACCCTGTGCCATCATCATCATGCATCTTGTGGTCACTCACAGCTACTAATGTGTGCAAGACCAACACCTAGCATGCTGTACCTGAACTGCAGTGCCATGGCTACATTCACAATTACACAGCCACTTTGTACATGGGTGTGTGAGGTGCCCGATAGGGAGCATTGCCTAACATGACTGTGTTATGTGTTGAAGAGTGTTGCACAGCCCCATGATAGGCCTCTACCCCTGAGGTACGTCATGTGTGTGTGCATGACATGTGGGATACTGAAGTATGACCTTACAGTGGGTGTGTGGTAATGCCAAATGTAGCATGTTTTTGTATCCTGCGTATGATAAACGTGTTCTGTTGTGTACAGCTGTAGCAACTATGCATATCCAATGTGCAGTACAATGTTGCCACAAATGTGTCTGCTGCTCTGTGCATTGCATGTGATTGAGGCAGCTACTGACTTTACTGAGATGTTTAATGTCTCACAGCAAACATGCACAGCATGCATTATGCATAGGTGTGTTACGTGTACATGGCCTACACCTCACCTATGACATGCACATGTCATTACCAATATGAAAGTGTTAACACACTCACCAGCATGTATCGTCTGCCCTGCTGTCACACCAGAGGGACCTACAAGAATATGACACAGTTTGTCAGTGGCCACAACTGTGGCATTGCTACTGTGAGTGTGCTAAACTACAGTAGAACAACAGTCAACAGTCACAGGTGTACAGATACTATTCCAAATATCAGTATTGCACACAATAGGCAGCACAACTGATAAACAGACAGTACACATCTCACATATGCATATTCTAACAATACAGGTAGCAGTAGTCTACAGCTAGGGCATATTACCTGCACGCTTCATGTCATCATGCTGGGTGGCTCTGGCCTCCATGATGACACATGTGTGATGCTGTTGCTGCTGTAGGCCAGGAGCCACCACTCTTAGGAACAGCTCCTCCACTCTGGTGAGGGGGGATGTATGGCTGCCCCACCACCTGTGACAAGCTGTTGTCTATGGATATCAGACACACGCCACCGGACATGTCTAATTAAATCACTGCAGTGATGGCGTACCTGCTCATATGTCCAGTTATGCATGCCTATGTCATTTACCTGACGAACAAGATCTTGCCACAGTACAGTACGCTCATGCTGGTGCTGGCTGGCCCTGGCAAACAGCAGTGTATAGTACTGCACCAGGCTGTTATGTATTTCCTGTTCCTCCGCAGCTATATAGGACGGATTGCGTTGATGAGCCATAGCCCTGGAAGACAATTAAACAAAATATGTGTGAGCAAGTCATGTGGCACACTTAACATTATTAAGTACAGACATCACTTAACTGCCATATATAGCATCTGTTTGTCTGTCAGAGGATACACACGTTCAATACCACATATCAGTGCTCAGCCCACAACTGGCTGACAGTGCCTGCCACACTCCATATAACAAACCAGTATACACCAGTACTCAGCACACGGTTTGGGATACAATGCACAACCTCGCCACGGGGGTATATATCAAGCTAATGCATGAAGAAATATGTCATCCAATGCAATGAATGTAAAGTACATTTACAGTATTACCAGTAAACCATCCTAGTCGTTGATGCCATACTCCTACCTAACATATGTGCACGGTTGTTAATATAGTTGGCATACTGCTGTAACAGAGTATACATGTTGCTAGGTACACACACATACCCTGTAACACACATGTGATTGCGGGCATGGTACATGCATCATTACACACACATCAGACATACATACAACACACAAGTGTATGCCAACACAGATGAGCATTACCTGTGTACCTTATAGTACTGTGTGCCCCTACTTACAGATACCTATGCCTGAGGTATGTAATCTGTGCAGACTACAGAAAACACACAAGACAGTGTTACCAGGGAATGTGAACATACACCATACTGTGCTGTTTAGGCCTACAGCTTCAGGTAGTACAACAGTTCATATGTGAGCTGGATTCACCAGCAGTACCACTTACTGAGCATACATGTATTACTTCAGCCTACAATGGGACACCACAGTCGTACACAAGGAACTACGTCACAACATATGCCATCCTACTATGTCTGCATCCCAATAACTGACACATCTTTCTCTGGCCTCACACCTAGGACACAAAC
Organism: Protopterus annectens; assembly: GCF_019279795.1. Classification (NCBI taxonomy): domain Eukaryota; kingdom Metazoa; phylum Chordata; order Ceratodontiformes; family Protopteridae; genus Protopterus; species Protopterus annectens. Next base: position 394,061,813 of record NC_056739.1, on the reverse strand, counting down.
TACCATGACAGAAACAACCTCACACTAAGCTATCACACCTTTACAGACCTTGCACACATTCACTGTCACACTCATTCCACCTCACATAACAGGTATTGCACTGAGTACATGTGTGTGTGCAATGTGTCATAGGTAGGTAATAAGCTATTGGCCCTAGGGCCTAAAGCAGCCTAGCCATATGCTACCCTGGCCTTTGACACACATGTAATATCATTTCACATGCTCCTGTCAACCAGATACACAGAGGTGACTCCAAGGGCATATTACCTATCTCCCAAACAATCATCAGGGGTATGTATGACATCTGCTAATGAGGAGCCTTGTTCGTTAATGCTGGGTGGTTTAGTCCAGAGTATGGCATATTTGTGGATAGGAACCTGTACCTCCAGCATGTGCAGTTTAGTGAGGTGGTGAGGATTAGGGCCCTAGGTCATGTAGCCCGGAGGGATTGTGAGGTGTTGACATGGTGGTTGGCTGACTGCTATGGGTGTGACATACCTCTGTATGTCCGGCAGATGTAACCTCTGGGTGGGTGGTATGCAACGCACTCTAGCTGTGGTTTTGTGAGTCAGTCTGCATAGGGCATGTGTTTGAGGGCAGTATTACTCTTTGTGAGGTATGTCTGTGGCCTTTAGACTTGCTGTAGTTGTCATGTGAGGTATATACCACATGGGGCATTGTGATGAGTAGAGGGGAACACTGCCTAAATTTCCCTAGATGACACACCGTTTGTGATGGCACGTACCACATAAACAGATTATAAGACTAGTGTGGCACTGTGATTATCAAAGGGGAGACTACTGTCCACCTGTGTCCCATGTTCCCTTCTGACACCCTCAGTGTTAGGCATGTAGGTAGTATATGTATGTATATATATATATATATATATATATATATACACATATATATATATATATATATATATATATATATATATATATATATATATATATATATATACACACACACATATTTATACATATCTATACATAGCTATACATAGCTATACATATCAATACATATCTATACATATCTATACATAGCTACACATAGCTATACATATCTATACATATCCATATATATCCATATATATCTATATATATCTATATATATCCATCTATATATCTATATATCTATACATGTATATATATATATATATATCTATATATCAATCTATATGTATATATATATATATATATATATATATATATATACACACACACATATATATAAAGCATCTATATATATATATATATATATATATATATATATATATATATATACACACATACATGTATACATCCATTGCTGTACATATAGATGCACATATAGGCACATATACTGCCCACCTTTCATGGTGGGGATGTCAATTATGCAACAGTTGTGAGACATACGGTTATGTAATAATATTGCACAGTGTTGTGCAGAATGCATTTTGCTGTCCTCAGGCCGTATAGCTGTAGCAGGCCTCACTGCCTGTAGCTCAGTCCCACAGCGTTTAACCAACACATGACATATACCGGCACTGCTTGCTGTCTGCAACGCCACACAATACAACCTACATACGGACCCTGGTAATTACCGCCCCATAAGCTTAACAAGCCTGGTCTGCAAAGCTATGGAGAGGATCATAATGGAACTCATAAACAAGGACATAGGGGACTTGCAGACCTTGGACCCACCCCAGTTTGGCTTTGTCAAGGGCAGATCTTGCCTTTTGAACTTGGTCGACTTCTTCGAAACAGTCACCAAGGCCATTGATGAGGGAAAGGCAGTCCATACAGCCTACCTTGACCTTGCAAAAGCTTTCGACACAATACCCCACTCGGGTATTATAGAGAAACTTACCTGCTTAAATGTAAACCCATATGTCACAAGATGGGTTGCAAACTGGCTAAAGGACAGAACCCACAGGGTTAGAGTTGCTGGAGCCCTGTCAGACTCCAAGCCGGTTACAAGTGGAGTCCCACAGGGCTCAGTCCTTGGCTCCCTATTGTTCGCATCTACTTCTCAGAAGTACAGGCAAACATAGGAGGACTATGGCTGACAAAGTTTGCGGATGACTGCAAACTGGGTGCCATAGTGGATAGTACATCGGACACAGACATCCTTCAGAGGGGTCTCACGGAAACTGATAGCTGGTGCCAGAGCCATGGCCTGAAGTTAAATGCAAAAAGTGTATAGTCATACCCTTCGCGAAAAACAAGGTAACCCCAAGCTACCATAGGTGGCACCCACTAAGCACAGAAGAGGTTATCAGGGACCTGGGGACCCAGGTTGACAGTGGCCTCTCGTTTGGCCTCACGTTGCTAAAGTGGTTGAAGACCTTCTACATCGCCCACCTGATCATAAGATTCACATCCAGATCAAGTGAGGTCATTGTTCCCTGTACTCTTCACTTATCAGGCCAATGATCGAGTACAATGCCCCATTCGGGATGTATCTCACCGACACCTGCAGCAATTGGAGTGACCCCAAATGTTCCTCACCAAAAGGATAAATGGACTCCAAAACCTGTCATATGCTGCCAGACTGAAGAAACTCCAACTCTATTCAGTTGCATACCGTCTGCTCAGAGGTGACCTGTGCCTGACATACAAGGCCATGACCAACCCGGAATTAATGGACATGCTCCACCTCAAAAAATCCAAATCCACCAAAACCACTAGAGCAAGAGACTTAAACCTTAGCACGGATATAAATAGGACATGCTGGAGGGATAGATTTATCACCCAGAGACTCCCCATGCTGTGGAATAAAATCCCGGTCCATGTGAGGCAGAGCACCTCGCTGGCTCTGTTCAAGAGAAATCTTGACCGGTGAATGGGAGATCATAGGTTTACCCCGGGAATCATCTCTGTGTCACTACTGGACAGAGGTACAACAAACTAATGGGCACAGTATTTCTAACATAAGGGGCGGCGTAAGCCACATAACTTTGGGTTAGGCTTATAAATGCCCTAGGGCAGTTAGCCTAGTATAAACCTATGAACCTATGAACCTATTTGTGCACATAGCAACCTTCAACAACATATATATGTCCAGCCTTCACTAACAGTTGCAGTATGTCCTTTGCCCTATGCACATGTGCATATACATATAGATACGGACTGCTGCCACATATGGATGATTCACAGTATGTAGAGTACCCTTCAGACACATCATTCAGATGCCTGCAAATACATGTCTGTTACATACCTTACCTTTGTATTCCTCACCTCCGTCTGTTGTAGCTGTTGCTTTGTTTTTTTTTTGTTTGGTTTTGGTTTCCTCTGTGTGTTGGTCTTTCTTTTCAGTGTCTGTCTCTTACAGCCTGTTTGTCTATGTCTGTCTGTCTGTCTCTGTCTGTCTGTCTCTCTCTCTCTCTCTCAGTTGGTGCAATTATATTATTGCATGTGTGGACAGCAAGTACAGGCTGCTTTTCTAGGTATCTGCACATGTGCATGTGATGGCCTCTGCACCAGTTGGTGCCTACCATTTAGTAATTGCATGCAGCCTGCCGTGTGGTAATTGCAGTACTCACTGTGATTGCAAGACACTGCTATAAAATGCTAGGTTAGGCAGGCATAGCCCTTTCAATTGTGCAAGGTGGGGCCCATGCTTGTTTGCTGTGGACACTGTTGTCTTAGTCAGAAGGTTGGTATATGTCTCATATCTGAAGCTAGGGTTGTAGCCAGTGATATGCATGTTGTACTGTAACCTGACTGTTGCTTCTTCCAGTGCACTCTTCTCAGTGTGTAAGTTTACTCACACCTCCTAATGCTAACACTGGATACATGGGAATATTACTTTCTTTTAGAATTAGAGAATTAACTGGCATACAACTGTAGTTATTGAAATGTGTTCCTATGGCTTTCATATTTTCCCTTTACGTTCACTCATTGTAATGCATGATATATTTCTTACAGCACCAAGTTATTGTATATCTGCTGTGGCTTAGTGGTACTTCATGCAGACTGGTGAGTCCAAGGTGTGGGGTTTGAGACTGACAAGAGTATTTTATTTTGCTGCTGAGCAGTACAAGGGCCCTGTCATACACAGTGACTAAGGCAATTTTAAGCAGTTGTAAGCGGGTTTGCGCGGGTTTGTGTGACGCTTAGCGACACTTAGCTAAGCGCACACATGCGCACACTGGTGCAAACCCGCTTACTACTGTTTAAAAGTGCTTACTCTCGCTAACCCCCACGCTCATTTCTTTGACAGAAAAGTAAATGGGGAGATAGGAATATGGTGATAAAGGGTGCACAAAGAGGGGAAGACAGTAGGGAAACCAGCTCGGGATGTACAGGATGGGTGTGGGGAAGGTCCATAGCTGCCCGTTTCTTTACCAGCAACAGCTGTGCATATGCAATACATTAGCAGTGAAATTTGAAACCTTCCACCCCTGAGAGAGGGGTGAGGGCAACTAAGTATGTTGTACTACCAATTATGAATATCAGGCACATGCACTGTTTGTGAACTGCTATACTGTCATTAGTACATTACTCACTTCTGAACAGTTTGTGGTTTGTTTATGTTGACATTAGCACAGTCTGCTCAGGACAACTTGACATATTTCAATATTGTGTATGCCTACCTACACCTGTGGGTGTGCCTGACTACATGGGTGTATGGTACTTTTGGGTAGGGGTGCAGAACTACGGAGAGCATTATTTATTATCGTGTGCTGTTTATCTTGCTGAACATGCAGAGTTGCTGTGTACCTGTTAGTCAATGAAGGCTAGTAGTCTGTCTCAGTAGCTCCCACCTGTGGACATATCCAGATGGTAGACAGAGGTTAGCCTAGTATCCTTTGACTGTGCACCACACCAGTCTTTTCAGCACCTGAACAATGGCATTGTCACAGGTGGTTGCTAGCAGTACATAGCTACATCCTCTGATATTTCTTTGGTGTACTCCTACATACGGGCATGCTTGTGGAATTCATTCTACAGCTATTTGCTGAGTGTGCAACAGCAGACAAGCTGATATGCCTGTGTGTTTCTGACACTTCCAGGCCTCAGATACTCTCAGGTAAATATTTGGACAGCCTCAGGGAAAGGTACATATAAGTGGGATTCACCGGTGATATATTTCAGATATTTTGCTGTTGAGACTTTGGGGGATTTGGAGCATATGTATTACTACACCTTTTCTGACATGCAAGCAGTGTCTACTCTCACTTATTGACATTTTTCTTTAAGTGAGATTCCCCACCTTTCTGCCTACTGTTAGTACATTTCACAGGGAGTCAGAGGGGCACAGCTAACATTTGTTTGCAAATCAGGAACATCCCTGTAAATCAGTCACAGTTGGGAGGTCTGGCCTCTGACCTATTCAAATATGTCAGTGTTTATCCTGTTCTGATACTGTGTGTGGTTTGCAAGGTTCTACTGTAACATTATTCCCTACTAACATGGCTGGTTTTCTTTTCACAGTCATCTCATGCAATTCCACAACACTTGCTGTTTAAGGGCCACAGAACAAGATTTGTGTTATGCCATTCCTATTCACCCTTTACATTCACTCATTGTAATGCATGATATATTTCTTTCAGCACCACATCATTGTATATCTGCTCTGGCTTAGTGGTACTTCCTGCAGTCTTGTGAGTCCAAGGTCTGGGGTTCGAGACTGACAAAGGTATTTTATTTTGCTGCTGAGCAATACAAGGGCCCTGCCATAGAGTGACTAAGGCAATTTTAAGCAGTTGTAAGAGGGTTTGCTTGGGTTTGCGTGACGCTTAGCGATGCTTAGTTAAGCGCACACCTGCGAACACTGGTGCAAACCCGCTAACTACTGCTTAAAAGTGCTTACTCCCGCTACCCCCTGCGCTAATTTCTTTTAAAGAAAAGAAAATGAGGAGATAGGAAAGTGGTGAAAAAAGGGGCACAAAGAGGTACACACAGTAGGTAAACAAGCTCGGGATGTGCAGGACAGGTGTAGGGAAGGTCCATAGATGCCCATTTCTTTAACAGCAACAGCTGTGCATATGCAATGAATTTGGAGTGAAATTTGAAACCTTCCATCCCTGGGAGAGGGGTGAGGACAACAAAGTATGTTGTACTGCCAATTCTAATTATCAGCTTACATGTTTGTCTGATGGACATGTGTGCGAAATGGGCAGCTATGTATGGGGCGTAATTTTTTTGTAGGTACAGATTGCCCTTTTTTTTTTTTTCAGGTGAGAGTGGGAAGTGATGTAGAGGAAGTAGGTATGTCTGGGGAGGTAGGTTGGGAAGGTAAACAGACAAGACAGACAAGATGCATACTGGGGCGGTGTATGACACATGGGGTGGGGGACACACTTGACGGGGTCGGATGTTTGGAAATCGCAAGCCCATGAGCCCACAGATGGTAACAGTGGAACTGAGATCCCCACCCATGGGCAGTCACCACTGAACCTTCACAGCCCCGAGGATGGCTGTGCTGGGGACTGCATAGGACGGGCAGGCTCACCCATGAGACGCGCCACTCTCACCTCAAGCTGGCATAGGGGATCAGCGACTGTACACTGGATCTCCCTACGCACCACAGCCCGGACCCTTCGAAGGGTGGCAGGTGGCCGTTCTCTGCCCACGCTTGCACGGGGGGGATGAGCCCCATCCCCTGCAGTGCTTCCACCCAAAGGTGGCACAGGACCAACGGAGGACGGGAGCCTGGGCTGGGCACCGGACCTGCTGGTGCCAGGTGCACTCGCCGGCTGAGGAGGGACAGGTGGGTCTGCTGGGAGCGGCCTTCCCATACGTTCTGTGATTAGGTTTGTTTAATTACAACATAAGCAAAACAGCATTCCAGATTAGTTGTAACAGCATGCAATAATATTCCCATTAACCCAACAAACCAAGGGTACAACAGTTGAACAGCAAGCATAACACATGCATATATTGAACCACAGTGGTTATTCCAACAGCATGCAGGGATGTTTGGTAGCAACAGGCCACCATGATTGTGGTGTTTAAACAGGGCACATGCATCAACGTGAATGCAAATATTTATAGAACAATAGGACATATGTCCCAACAAATATTTAAGATTACACATACCCATTGAGGTGTGGAATTGCATGGTTTATGCACATACAGTAGGGTGTAGAAAAACCTCAGTTAACATCTTATAATGACCTTTTAGTCTACACTACATGCCTAGTGGCTGCAAGTGTATATCCCCTACCTGTATTATTACACTTGCCACCATACATTAGGTTGTGTACTGGGTTTGGATAATTCAATATATGCCTGACCTATATCTGACATACTAACTATCCAGGATGCAGATGTTACTGCTACATATTTCTTGATTGCATTTATATTTCTTTATCTACATATCTGGGATGTTTTCACATGACATTTTCACTTCGATTTGTACAGAACCCTGCATTTCTTGACACACACTCACATTTCTGGGGAAAAAGTAACATGCTACAAGTGTGCCAGGTTTACTTATTCATGTCAGCCAGTAACTGCCTGTTGTGGACTGTATACAGCTACTAGTACTTCCATCACCCACTTTATATGGGACTGCACAACTCTGGGTTGCCAGCACCTTTTCAAACAGTACTGTTTGTATACTGCAAGGGTACAACAACATTTCAGACTCTGTGACACAGACACACTCTGGGTTTTAAACCTTTATTAATGACATTACACACTTTTCCACAGGCTCACTCCTTTATTTGTTTTAACGGTGTGTATGGCAGACATGTTCAAGACATATAATACCTTTATTAATGGGTTAAAACAATCTTTTTTCAGGCTCAATCACTTATTTTATATAACAGTGCCTGCAGAGATATTATTCCAGACATATGTTACCTTTCTTAATGGGTTTCTACACTCTTTTTCTGCCTCTCTGACGTTTTTATCTGACAGTACATGCAGACGACTTATTCAGTCAATTTTATGGCTGTATTATTGGACTACAACACTTTCTTTCATGCTCTCTCCCATATTTTATATAACAATACATGCAGAATAATCACTAACCTGCCTGGTGGCGCAGCCTTAGCAGCCTATCAGCATAGGCTTTCTGATTCGTAGCACGGTCACCTGCAGCTATAAAGTAAATGAAGGGATATTGAGACATACCTATCCATTATACATACTCCATTATCAAGTCTTACATACTGCATTCCATGGCTACATACTCAGTTGTGGGGCATCCCACATCCCACGGGCCTCCTGTATCCATTGGTTCAGGCGGTCCTGCTTTCGTCTCTTCAGGTTTGCATGGTGGTGACGGACCTTCTCACCAGTCCGAGGAATGCCTGTGGCACTGGTGAGGTCACGAGCTAACTGGTTCCAAGCCTCTGCCTTATACTCCGTCCCTTGGAACTGGCCCTGCAGGAGTCTTGACTCGTGATGGTGGACAAGGAGCCAAACCATGTATTTGGACTCCTCGATGCCCCAATATTGCGCTCGGAAGCGTGTTCCCTCTCCGACACCAGACATTCTAACTGCAGATGTGAGCTACAATCAGTTATGGCGTGTATTCCTGCCTGTGGGCTTAAATATGCCACATTTCCCCGCACTTTTTTGTAATTGGCTGTTTTGTAAAATTCTCGGCTGACTGCAGACCTGCTTAGTAATGGTTAAACTACCATTCGTATGTATATGAATGTTAATATGTTTCCCCTATGTTGTCATGGCTTAGTGGTTCTGTACTTTGCTTCTGATGCACAGAGTCCTGGGTTCGAATCTTGTCATTCATTTTATTTTCATACTATCCAGACAGGCTAGGGGGGTGTGGCTGCATTTAAGCAACTTTGTTCTATGTTGCTCTTCAGTGCCCTACGGTGCCCTGGTTGGCACGGCACGCACGTCCCGCAAACACATTGTGCTGGGTAAAGCGCCATTGAACTATGCACAACTCTTTTGCACTGGGTAAAGCGCTATGAAACAATGGGCAACTCTATTGCGCTAGGTAAAGCGCTATTCAACTACGGGCAACTCTATTGCGCTGGGTGAAGTGCTGCTTAACTGCAGGCAATTTTATATCAGGATCCTTTAAAATATTTATTTTGTTCACTGATACATTGGACATTTCACTGCTTTTTGGTAATGTTTAAACATATTTGTCAGGTATTATTTCATATACTGATTTAAAAAATAAATACGAAGGGGAGTGGTGGGACTCGAACCATGAATGCCTCTTCTTTGTGTGAACACTCTACCATTACACTATTGCTATTTGGTGTGATTTGCATTAACATTCTTTCTTATGCTCTTCCATGTCAGAATTGCTAACTCTAGCTAAGCAACGGGCATACCCGCGCACACACGCGCAAATACGGGCAGCTATTTTGAAGATTTAAAAAAATATATTTAATGTTTTGCGTTTTAGAACTGTGATAGGGGTTTACAATATCAGGGAGTGTGGTGTTGGGTGCAGGGACATTTGAGCGGACTCGCTCTTGTGTGTGTGCTTTGTTTAGTTTTAAAACACTTGCAGGGGTGTTGACATTTAGACTGCTTGGCAGTCGGACATGCCCCCTGCTTTCTTACACGGTCCGTGTAAGACTTACAGTTGAGTCAGCGTACCCTCATGCATATTCATGGCACGCTGATGTCAAACCATTCAACTGCAGCCTCCAGGTAAGACTTATTAAGTCTTACACGGAGGATTAGTGAATCCAGGGGAACCATCTTTCCATTCAATATTGTTCAAATGTTCTGTTAGAGACCCTAGTTTTCAAATTTCTCAAGCTAGACACATTTCCCTTCCTGACAGAAAGCTCACTACTGTTTAAGATCACAATGCTGCAAGTCTGCCAATTTCCTCTCTTTCAGGCAAAATGTGTTAAATACCATAATTCCTCTCTTGCCGGCATTATGAAGAAATATGGCGTACTGGCCATTCTCTGGTTTGAGCATGAGACTACCTGCAGTGAGATATCACTCAAAACATTGAATTCATGGTTTCCAGTTCCCTGACTGATTGGCTCACAATTTCAGAGCTGTCAGTGGTTGAATGGTTCTGAACCAGAAATTGAGGAAATTTCACCAAAAATGCTTGAGTGCACTACACGTGTCTCAACAGCATTTTGTTATATTACTGCCAGTAAAAGAATTCTGTGTGGTTAAATGAAATTCTGTGTGGTTAAATGAAACAATTTGGTGGGGTTTTTTTTGTTAACCTGTGAAAGTGCAACGTACATGTTTATGTGTCCAACTCTTGTTCAGGCTGTTTTAACACAAATAAAAAGTATTTGATACAGACTAGCAGGAATAAGTGAATACAAACAATTTGTGGCTTTATTCCATACTTGACAGGAAAAATGTAAAGCCTTACTTCTGACTCCATGTCAGATCTGTAGAAGAGGCTAGTTAAAAATGTCAGGATAAAACAGGGAGCACTCACAGAAATGCTGCCCTATCAAATCTTTACTCTCATGTGCATGATCTAATCTGGTCACCTGATTCATACCTCAGATTACTTATATTTCTTAAAGAAATAGTAAGTTACACAAGTAGTACATGAAAGGAGGGAGAGACCCACCCAAACAGGATGAGCAGAGATGGGAAAGAGATCACAGAAGACTGGGGAAAAACACAGATATTAAATTAAAACTTTGCTTCAATCTTTAAAAAGGAAAGGAATAGGTGACTGCCATGCTGGGAAGCAGGTAAGGCAGAGTGACAGACACTAGTATAGACAAGGTTGGAGTTGGAAAGGACCTGGCTGCCTGTAAGGAGGATAAAACACAGGAATCAGATAGGCTGCTTCCTAGTAACCTAATCCAGTGTGTTGGTGGATACTGTGAACAAGATTTTCAACATATCATCTCTAGCCACTAGTGACATTCCTGAGAATAGCAAGACAGTAAGTATAATGTCCCTGAATAAGGGACAGGGGGTGCAGGAAAAACCCATGGAACAACAGGCACGTTTAGCTAAAGGACAGGTAGGGAAAGTCAAGGTGAGAGTAGTCAGGGAAAGCCTGCTTTAGCTTGTCTAGAGAATAATTATATCGAAGGTCACATTCAACAGGAGTTATGGCCAAAAGATAGTTTCACCCTGGACTTTAATCAAGGCCTATGATTCAGTCTCACCCAAGTGGCTGCTAGGAAGATGGAGGGGGTGGGGCTAGAAGTGAAAGTGAAACACTATGCTGCTGCATGGCAGAAAGGCACAGGGGGCTGATGTTAGGAATAAGGAAGGTGTCCACTGGAGTACTACAGGGGTCTGTTCTTAATCATTTTTTTTTCACTTCAGATACATCAGAGGAAACAGAGAATGGAATCAGTCTCTTTGCTGAGATCATAAGTTCAACCATGAATAATGGGGAGGGGGGGGTCTAAGGAAGCATATGGAAAGGCAAAGTAGCAGCTGAGGTTCAATAAAGACACATTCAAAGATTGCCCCCACAATGATCCTGGACTGAAGTATCAGCTGAAGGGGCTATAACTGATTAGGACAGAGCAGGAGAAAGAACACTAACAAGAAGAACAGTAGGTCTGCTGTCAGATGGAAAGACTCCATACGTAAAGATATACAGTTACTCTTCCAGGTGGTACTCTGCTCAAATATCGAGTAATGCATGCAATTCTATAAGCCACTTGGTTAATAGTAAAGACCCAGAGGAAAGTCACCAGAAAGGTGCAATAGATGAGGAGGAAGAGACATAACCAGAGAAGCCAGAGGTCTTATCATTAGATAGCAGAAGAGACAGAGAAGACATGGTATGGTCACAACAAGTACACAATATCACCAAGTCCAAAGAAGGCAGAAATGACCACCAGCATAAACAACTATTTATTAAAAAGGATTTAGCACTTTCATCCGATATTTTCATAGACGTCTTCAGAATCAGTTAAACAACACAATAAACATTTTAAATACCCCACCTAAAAAAAACACATGACTTTTCTCCACCAATCATTTTCAACACACAAATTACATTATTAAAAGACAATACCATAGAAAACTCAAATGTTGATAGATATAACAATAAGCAAAGCCCAAAACAGATGTTCCATTCTTTGGTACATACAACAATAAGCAAAGCCCAAAATAGATGTCTGGGCACAACAAGATCATACCAGGGAGATGTTAATGGACTGTCCTGAACAGGAACAGAGGGGGGCAAAAGGGACATGTGAAGCAGACTGTAGGAATCAGCTGATCCTTGAATCAATGAAAGTACATCTTTACGAGGGGGGTTGTGAACCCATGGAGTGGACTAGAGAATGGGTGGTGCGAAGAGACTAGATGGAGATGTTCTAGAGCATATGGGACTGGTAAAATGAATGGACTAGAGAATGGGTGGTGTGAAGGGACTAGATGGGGACATTCTAGGGCGTATGGCACTGGTAAAATGAATGGACTAGAGAATGGGTGGTACGAAGGGACTAGATGGAGCCATTCAAGAGTGTATGGCACTGGTAAAATGAATGGACTAGAGAATGGGTGGTGCGAAGGGACTAGATGGGGACATTCTAGGGCGTATGGCACTGGTAAAATGAATGGACTAGAGAATGGGTGGTGCGAAGGGACAAGATGGAGATGTTCTAGAGCATATGGCACTGGTAAAATGAATGGACTAGAGAATGGGTGGTGCGAGGGGACTAGATGGAGATGTTCTAGAGCATATGGCACTGGTAAAATTGGTATAAGGGGAAAAACAGAAAGGGAGGCAAAGTAGAATTTTAAAGTAGTTAAAGGGTAGGTAAGATGGATTCATTTTTTCCCTTTGCCCTAAGGCAAACGTAATGTACAGTACATATGCTAAACATAAAAAAGGAGATGGCAGTTCTAAGAACCACCAGCATGAAAATGATGGTCACTTCTCCCTTCAGCCAACGTATTACAGGTAAGGCTACATCTTGGAGGTTAAACAGGGAAAAGCTGGATACTTCTCATGCCAGCCAGCTAGCATATACCAGTTTGGAAATACCTACAGGACAAGTAGGAACAAATGTTACTCTTTCATGCTAGTCAATGTATAAAAGGTCTATGCAGGGGGTGCTACAGCTGTTCTGTTTCCTTCCAAGGTACCTACTATAAGGACAACTGCTTGTACAATGGGCAACATAATAAACCTGCAAGAATGACACTTAAGAGAGTGGAATGGGGTGCATTCAGAAGGGGGATACTTTCTGGTCTTGGGTTTCAAACATGAGTCAGGCAGGAACAGACAGACAGTACTTAAAATGTATTGCAATAAAAAAAATTCTAACCAAAACTGAAAAATAAGTCCAGCTGTTTCACGGATTACTATACGACCCACTACTCGATACAGAAAGGTAGTTGTAGAATTACAGCTCACCTAGAAATCCTAATGTACACAGATTCATACTCAATAGCAGTCACTCAGATGAATTCATTTAAACAGTGCTGTTCATCTATAATTAACCATGTTATTATTATGATCAGAGTTAAAAGAAATAAGACAGTTTTAGACTTTCTAGACTCACAAATACCTCTATCAGAAAGGGATAACGTGAAAAACGCTTAGTTGTTTTCTACTTTTACTCTTTTGTGTCTTGTTTTTTTCCAGTTCTCAGCAAAAGATTCTTAACTCTCTAAAATGCCACTGTCTAGGATTTATTTTGTGTAAAAGCAACCTGGAGCTATTAAAGGAAAAAAGCCAGAAAATGAAAAATGTTGGTGATAACCAAATATGATGAAAAAAAATCAAAATGTCTGAAAGAAACATGAGAATGTAATCATTTTAATTCAGATGACAATAACACTGAGAACTCTATTGTGATTACGAGACTGCAGAAAATAAAAAGATACAGATGCAGTGAGAATTAAATGCTGAAGTGTTGCCTGCCGGGGAGGTTCATATATGTATGTATGTCTGCAGTGGGGGAGGTCATAAACTACAAAAGCCATGATGCTGGTGGAGAGGATCTATAAAACAGAAAACTGAACAGGGCTACAGGCAGGTATCTACCAGCTGTGTTTAGGACTGCACAGAAGGACCGTGAACTGGGGCAACTGTAACAAGTTTTGGACCCAGTCTTGACTGAAGTGTTACTGGACATCGAACAATACATTTAACAGGTGAGTACAGTAAAGTACTTTCTGTAAAATTCTGATAGTAGTGTCTAAACTGGCAGCTCTGCAAATTCAGAATGCATATTTTTTCCTTCATAGCATTCTAGATATTGTATGAGCATCTTTGTCACAGTTTACTGTAACATGCTTCATCTTCTATAAAATAATTTGCTAGTAAGTGGCTCTTAAATTTAAATTTGTCGTGCAAATTAGCTATTAGATAGCTCTTTTTCACAGACTGCATTATTAAGAATACATTTCTTTAATGTCTGTGTTTTATTTTTTATGACTTTTGTTTGTATTGATGGTGCTGTTTTCTCTTTGGAGGGAAATTCATTAAAATGGAAATGCATAATTTATAACAAGGTCTCAGTATACCTCGTTCTAGCAATTACTGAATACCAAATTTTAATATGCAAGAGTGGTAAATATAACACAAAAACTGTAAAATTAAAAATGCAGATTTTTTTTTGTCTGCATTAATGTCAAAGGAATGTTGAAGCAAGAATTTGAAAAGAAACATACTGCTACGGACATCATATAGCTTGCACTGCTTACCAGCATTAATTAATTATCCAGAAAAAAATCATGTTCTTCTTTATTTAGCTATTTGTTAATAGGATGGTTTGGTTAGTCCAAATACCATTTTTCAGCCAAGATCTAGGTATAAAAGAAAAAAGCATTTCCCTGGGATTTGTCACATATTGTGACTTTGATTTTTAATATGTTGCACCTTCAAAATTACTTTTATTATGTTATATCAGTGGCAGCAAACTTTGATGTCACAGCACACAATTTTCTTTTAAGAAAATAACAATAAAGTTGTTCAGAAAGGATTAAGATCCTAGATTATTTTATTTAACACATTCTAGACAATGACTGTTAGATAGATGAACTATTGATCATATTTTACCTATTATGAATTTAACAATTGCCAAAACTATTGTCATATAGAATTTAAAAAATGATGCAATCATCTGTCACTAATGCAGTCCCCAATAAATCTTCCTGGCAGCTGTAGGGCTACCAGGAAAAATACAGAATTGATTTTGTGCTTTTTCTGTAACTGCAGATGCTTGTACATTAGAAGTACATTTCAAACTTTTTTTTCAACTCATTCCTAGGCCAACCATTTCATTTCCATGCTATACTTGGACAGCACCATCATTCACGACCAGATCTAGGGGGTCCCAAGCATTTATCATTAAGGCTGGTCATTTTTTATCTACATTAGTCCCTGTTAATCTAGTCTCCTTTCATTTACTTTTTTGTACAAGTGTAAATAGGCTGCACTTTCTTTGATTCCCAGTTATCTCAACCTCTATACTACTACTACTCTAACAGTCTATGTGGCAAGACTGTGTTACATAACTTGTGAAGTTTGGAACAGACGAGGTTGTCACGGGATGGCCTTAGTGTGGGAAAGGTGGGGGGGAGATAGGTAATTTAGGTTGTTTGGGTAGGGAGGAGGTAGGAAAGGGTTAATTGACTTGGGAGCTGAGGGAGGAAGTGAGGTAAGGCTAAGGGGTGGGTCTTAGGGGTTTTGAAGGGGAAACTTGTGTGTGTAAGCACATTTTGGTGTGGTCTTGTTGAAGCAGGATCATGCCCAGACGACCTGAGGTTTGGTTAAGGTAGGCCTGGAGTAGCTATAAGGCAGTAAGGTGAGTGCATTTTTTATTCTATAAGGTGGTTTACATATGCTCTTATATATAGTTTTTTTTTTTCTGTCTCTCAATGGGGGGGCAGGGAGGTACTCGGCAGCACTGGGGGAGAGTGGGGGTGGTGTGGTCAGTGGTATAGGGAGTATGGGGGGCTTGGTCCATTTCTCACGTGTTGTGGCTCATTGTGTTCATTGGTGGTTTGTGCTGTATGCTGCAGGGGTGGGGGGTGTTTGGTTTTGCATGTGGGAGGGTGTCAGAGGTGCTGGTTATGTTTTTCTTCTTGTTGTTGGTCTTGGCCTGCTCGGACGGCGGTGTCTGGGGCTCCATTTGAGGGGGGAGCTGTTATGATCACTGCAGAGTGCAGGCTGGCGTTGGGTTGCTTTGATCCTAGTACTTAGGGTCCTGTGTTTGAGACTTGCTAGTACTATGTTTTTGTGCATTTTCTGTGTCCGTTGCTTGGGTTATGTGCTGGTCTAGTGGTGTAGTGGTTGAGCGGTTGATGGGTCTTTGTTCTGTTGCATATTCCTAGTGTTCTAGTGGTTTTTGGGAACAGAGAGTAGCCTCTGTGTCATTTTACAGCCTCTCAGTAGCTGTGGGGGCTAGGTGCGCATGAGCGCTAGTGAAGGTATGCAAAGGATTGTCTTTGGGTAGGTATAGTTGTCAAAAAAAAAAAAACGAAAGAAGAAAGAAAGATTAAGAGAAGAGAGGCTTTATTAGGTGCTTGCTGTGGTTGTTGTGTGTCATTGGTGGGGTTTGGTTTGAGGTCCTGCTGCCCTGGTGCTCCTGTGGTTTCTGTTCAGAGTAGCCTCTGCATCTTGTCGACTCTCTGGTAGCTGTGGGGGGGGGGGGTAGGCATGCATGCGTGGTAGCGCTGGTTTTGCTGTTGTAGTTAGATTTAAAAAAAAAAAAAGGGAAAAAGATAGTCTATTTTGCTTGTGGTTGTATTTGATTTTGGCCTGGTGGTCCAGTGGTGGAGCAGTGATGGGTTGTTTCCCTGTGGAGTATCCCTGGTACTCTAGTGGTTTGTGAGCTGTTTCTGCTGCTTCTGTTAGATGATCCCGTAGCAGTGGGGCTAGGCGCACATGTGTGGTAGTGCAGGGAAGCCCAGGATTGCTGTTTGGTGTTTCGGTAAGGGTTTTATAAAAAAAAAAAAAAAACATAATAAAGTGCTGGCAACTATAAATGCTTGTTCCTGTGGCAGCAAGGTTTTAAGGTTGACGTGCCTGGCTGGAGTGCATATTGTCCTGGGTGCTTGGATAGGGTGTGTATCTTTGAGTTAGTAGGTAAGGATATTGTGGTACACTGTATGTGAGCAGCATTAGGTTGTGTTTGGCTAGTAATCAGTGGCATAGTGGTATGATTTCTATCTTGTGAAGGGTTGTTGGTTCAAACCTTGTCAGGGACAGGCATTTGGTGAGTTTTTTTTTTGTGTGTGGTGGTATCATATCTAGGTACACTGAGTATTGGGTTATTGAGGAAGAAGTGTAGCTAGTGGAGGGTTAGGAGGTCAGGAAAAGGTGGAATAGGGTTAGGGATAGTTATGCTTGATGTTGTTGGGAGTATCTTCCAGGTTGTGGTTAGTTGTACTTGAATTTAGGTATGGTCGGTGCTAACAATTTTATTTCTTTTTCTCAGGTGATCACGGCAGAAGCATTAAGGCAGAGACCTTGGACTGGAAGGATGAAATGGTGATATTAAAGTGAGCAGGGACGCTGTCTTTATGATTACAATGATAAGTGAGCAAGTAGGGGGCGCTGCTTATCCAAGGGTGAGCGGGTGTGCTGCCCTTATGTTCAGTTATTATATTTGTTGCAATTAATGTTTTTGTAGCTTCAATAAAAGTTTTATATTCATTATTCCATTTCTATTACAATAATGGTCATCAAAAGTCTGTGGGTGTCTGTATAGTTTTATTAGGACCGTGACAAATGTATGCAGCCTATGTGGTAGGCAGGCTGTGCTACTTAACCTATGTATGCAAACTACGTGGCAGGTAGGCTGTGCTACTTAACCTAGGCACACAGCCTAGGTGGCAAGTATGCTGTCCTATTTAACTTATGCAGACAGCCTGGGTGGCAGGTAGGCCGTGCTACTTAACCTATGCACACAGCCTGGGTGTCAGGTAGGCTGTGCGTCTTAATGTATGCACACAGCCTGGGTGGCAGGTAGGCTGTGCTGCTTAATGTATGCACACAGCCTAGGTGGCAGGTAGGCTGTCCTACTTAACTTATGCACACAGCCTGGGTGGCAGGTAGGCTGTGCTACTTAACCTAGGCACACAGCCTAGGTGGCAGGTAGGCTGTCCTACTTAACTTATGCATACAGCCTGGGTGGCAGGTAGGCTGTGCTACTTAACCTATGTACACAGCCTGGGTGTCAGGTAGGCTTTGCATCTTAATGTATGCACACAGCCTGGGTTGCACATAGGCTGTGCTACTTAACATATGCACACAGCCTGGGTGGCAGGTAGGCTGTGGTACTTAACCTATGCATACAGCCTGAAGTTTCTTGCTGTGTATGCAGTAGCTTAGCAATTTGTGTTATGCCTGAAAAGGAGAAGGCTGGGAAGGTGATTCTTACATGTCTTTTTTTGTTTTGTTTTCATAAGTGTTATATTTATTTGCAACTGAAGTTTTTTGTGATGTATATAGTAGCTTAGCAATTTGTGACATGTTTGAATGTCATTGGTGAAAAAAGGTTGAATTTTACTTGGTAGTTTGTATTTAAATGTTAGTTTAGTGTTTGCAGTTGTGGTCTGATGAAGTTTTACAGCAAAAGCGCTAACCCTGTTTTATAATAAACTACGCTTTCATTCTTTGATTACTGGCTGGTGATATTTACAACTTGGACTGCTGCTAATATTGTTCTGCCTCAGCTATTTTTTGCTATTGGCAATTTATGATATACTAAAAGGAAAGCATTTATACTGCTTCTACACCTCTGCTGTGTTTCTGCTGGGGTTTTTGGTGACTGTAAGATATTGGGAAAGACTCTCCATCTCTGAACAAAATTTTGTAGAAATTTAACCTGGATCAAATAATACAGGTTCCTACTCAAATTGATACAAAAGCTATCTCTAATTCCACACTTGACCTAACAATAACAACTAGACAAAATTGGTGCCTTCATAATGAAATATTCCCAATTCTCTGAGTGACCACTCACCCATTAAATACATCTTGTCATTCAGAACATATCAAAAGCCTCCTCAAATAATTGAAGGAAGATCTTTCCTTAATAATAAACTACTAAGTGCCATCATCCTGCCCAGTAATATAGACTGAACTCCCGTGTATGCCATATCTGAACCCACCTCTGCTTTAGAATGTTTCAATACAAAGCTGACTAAATGTCAGGATACACTGTACCCCCTTAAAGAAGGGAGGCTTACATCACAGTGTTGCCCATGGTTTTCAGTGGATATTAAAAACAAAGTTAAAGCCAGAGATTCAGCCTGGATGAATTGGAAAATGAACCCCAACAACACATAGCTACACAAAACATTTCTGAGCTTAAAAAAAGAAACAAGAATTGCAACAAATACTGCAAAAGCCTCTGTACCTTAAACAAAAACAAGAAGCAAACTGGTCTAGACCCAGTCAGTTTTGGAAAGAAATGAAATGATTAACAGGGCATTAACTCTTCAGCTACCAAAAATAAACCAATAACGTCAACTCACTCCAGCTTTGCTAATAATTATGCTCATCTTTTGCAGTCTTTCATAACATACAAAATTAAAGCCTTTCCAACAATTTACTCCCTCACCAATGAAGAACAAGAACTTCATCCTCTGATCTATACCATCTCGCTTCTTATGGAGCAGCCTTTCACTTCTCTGAGATTTCAGTAAAATAGACCAAGATCCTGCTTCCCAAACTCAACAATTTAGGATCTAAATCCAGCAGTCGTCATCCCACCTTCCTAGAGCTTGCAACTGAAAAAGATCTCTAAATCCCTTACTCATATCTTTTGCCTCTCTCATGTTAGGCAATGTCCCACAAGCATTCAAGCACTCAGTTATAATCCCTTTACGTAAAACCACTTCTTTTAAAGGGCTGAAGGATTACAGACTTATTTCTACCCTGTGCCCTATTACCAAAATATTTGAAAAACTTTTATACAAGCAACTACTTAAGTACATTAACAACTATGGCCTGTTATGTGGCACACAGGAAGGCTTTCCCAATGCCTTAAGTACTTTTACTGCCCCAGTAATGACCACCATTGCTATTTATTACAGCCTGGATGAGGGGACATATCATTGCAGGCCTCTTTGTTGACATGACAAGGACATTTTTAAATGGTAAACCATACCCTTCTTCAAAACAAACTAAAACAATTCAGCTTTGGAGATAACAATATTTGCTGTTTTTCTGCAATCTAAAAGACAGCGCCTTCTAAAAGACAGAAACTTTCAAGTCCATAGAAATATCTCATCCTCTACTGCTACAAGGGTCTATGTAGGTTCCCTTATCTTTTTTTGTTAATGATTTCCCCTTAAAATTACTAGATCTGAAATTAATAACAGTAAAATAAGCAATCCATTACTAGCCACTCAGACCTGCAAACCATGTTACAGGACAATTTCACTCAATTCCCCACCTGATTTACCTTTACCAAATTACTAATTAACATTTTTAAGAAAACCAACGTTATGGTCTTTGCCTTAGCCAAGAAATTTGCCACTATTCCTCCTGTTATCTTAACAGATCATAACGGGAACATAATACCTAATGTCACTGAACAAAGGTACCCTGGCCTGACACTCAAGCCTACCTCTTCCATTTCCACACGTACAGATTTTGTAACTACCTTTCTCATTTAAAACTATGTTATAAGATCAGTCACCTCCTTTCACCCTCTGCTTGCAGGACCATTGCTAAAAATATTTTAACACTCAAACCTTAATATGTCCTTCCCTTTCTCATTCTTCATTCATCCCACAATACTCACAGAATGTAGACTGCTGAGAATAAAATCTGAAGATTGATTCTTCTAGCAGACCCCAGATGTACTATTGCAATTTGCAAAAAAAAATTCAAATGACTTTCATTGTTTCATATGGCTGCTTTTCTTTTAAGTACTATAATTTACAAGGTGTTAAAACATGGTTACTGCCCTACTCCCTTTACAAAACAAGTATTCTGTACTCAGAAGTAGACAAGACAACATTTTCTTTCTAATATACCCTCCATTTAAAACTGCTGTAAGAGAGAGAGCCTTCTCTAGACTGGGAATTGCTACCTAAACCACTCACCTAAAGATATCAAAAATCTAGAAACCACTAAAAACTTCAAAGTTGCATTTGAAGAACATTTTTTTAATGAGTCTACCTGCAACTGCTGCCAAGACAACTATCAGATAACTAATTTATCCCATGTCATGAATACCGGAATACATTTAATAAACTTTTCTCAGACTCTTAATGTGGCATCTTATATGCAAATATTTTGCCTATTGGACTTTACATATTATAATGTATGATTGCTCTGTATTTTCTGCTTATTTTAGCTTACATTTTATATATATATTGTTTTCTCAATGTACTCTGAATGGATCTTTTAATCTGTTAATCATACCCTATCTGTATTCAATCTTCTCATTATGTTCTCAATTTTGCTATGTACACATTTTGTATATAACATTGTTGAGTGAAATATTGACGTATATTCTGCTCTTTCAGCTCAGATTGAAGCTGAAAAGGGTCAGAAGACCAGTTCACTTACCTGGTGAACAAACAGTAAATAATGAAAGTTCAAGAGTTAACCTTTAGTGACCCACAGCCCTGTGGCACAAATGACAAAGCTCTTACTATGATCCAGACCATTGTGGTTCAACAGGCAGCTCAGGCCTGGAAATACCAAAGCATGGGGAGGGTGGGAGTAAGCAGTCATTGCTGACTCGTCCATCCTGGAAAACTGGAGGTGCTATTACCTGCTGCACACTGATGCCAACAGCAGTACTGGGCTATTACAGATAGCAACTATTGAGGTCAGTGTAACTAATTCTCCCTGTAAGCCATGGCAGCAGACCCAGAGTATTTATAGGCTTGGCTGAGAAGCCTTCCTAGGGCTGTGTCTTTAACCAAAGTTACTGATGAATGAAGAGAATGAGAGAGAGAGAAGGTTGGATGATGTAACAGATTAGCAAGGAGGAAGTAAGGGCAGCTATGAAGAGATGAAAAATGGAAAGGCTGTTGGCCTTGATGACATACCAATGGAGCATGGAAAAGTGTTTTGGTACCTATCTTTAAGAAAGCATATGACAGGGTGCCTAGAGAAGAGTTGTGTATTGTATGAGGAAAGAGGAAGGTGGAGAAGAATAAGAGAAGAGTGGAATACGCAATGCAGGGTAGGTGGGATTACATCAAGGATGGAGGCCCCGAGAGAGTAGGAATCAGGTTGAGGAGACTCTGGAGAGGTGGAGATATGCTCTTGAGAGCAGAGGAATGAGGGTCAAGGGCTGACATGTGCTGAGGAGGGATGA
Source organism: Protopterus annectens (assembly GCF_019279795.1). Taxonomy (NCBI): domain Eukaryota; kingdom Metazoa; phylum Chordata; order Ceratodontiformes; family Protopteridae; genus Protopterus; species Protopterus annectens. Next base: position 394,039,684 of record NC_056739.1, on the reverse strand, counting down.
TGGGTATATTGGGAAAAAGATGCTTCCGCTGTGGCGACCCTACAGGAAAAAAGCCGAAAGAGAATGATGACTGACCACTACAGGAAGAAAGGGAAACATCACATGAAAGCTGTCCCACCCAACATCTGACTCTCACTGCTGATGGGGAACCGATGAGCTGATAGGCCTCTTACTTCAGTCACAGAACAAATTCAGTTAAGAAATCTCACTCCAGGCTGTAGAACAAATAGGACAGGTCTTGTCCTAGAGAAGAAGTGAATTAATAGGGTGCTTGGGGAGACCTGAAACTGGAGGTAGCATTACACTTTAGTGGTGCAAAACAAAGTGCCTGAAAATGACCTAAATGAAATGCCATCTGACCTCTTACAAGTAGAAAGACTTGAAACTTAAACTGGAATGAGTCCTTTGAACCCAACAAAATGCGTTTTTTCTTTTTCATCAATGACATCAGGCACAGAAGCATACAAGACATTCCATTACATGTGCTGTACCTGAAATGTAGAAGGTGGTGATGGTAGTCAGTGTGGGCTAGGACATCATACGTACATCACCCACATTGTGGCCAAGCACGCGTAGAAAAACCTTTGTATTGTTAAGAACAAATAATGTTAAGAAAGTGTGTGCTGTGATAGTAGGAGGATGCAGAAACAAAGGTACGTAGCATACTTTTAAGAAAATTTTCCTTTGATTAACTTGACATGTTGCTTTCTCTGTTTTTTTCACCTAGGTATTTGAGGAGAAAGTATCAAATTAAACTAGCAGCAAACTTTCAATTATAAATTTAGATTTAGACCATGATGTCTTATTAAAATGATTTAAAATAACTGATCATCTCCATCTCAAAAGACAGTTGTATGTTGTCAAAAGTCATTTTGAGCAGTTGTGCTATATTTTCAAGTGATTGATATTGCATCACATACTGAAAACATACTTCTTTTTCATGTTTGTAATCAGTTTTCTTTTGCAGGGGAAAATATAATATAGACTATATAGTATTACATTACAAAGATAAAGAACACTACAATAACGAATGATGAATAATTATTCAATTAATCTCTATGTGTGTGTGTGTGTATATATATATATATATATATATATATATATATATATATATATATATATATATATAGGATACACACACACACACACACACACACACACACACACACACACACACACACACACACATATAATTGTATATATCTGTGAACACAGACATAATAAAACTACAGTACTGAATAAAAATTGTTGAAATATTGAAAACAAAATAGCTACAGCAGTGTAAATGTAGAGAGCTAGACTAACTCCCTCCCCCAGCAGGACCCATGTTAGCACTTGTTTCATATTTATGGGATTTCAGTATTTTCACCTTTCAGCATTTTTATATTTCAGTATTTTTAATTCAGTATTATGATCTCAGTGTATGTTCAGCAAAGTGTCAGACACCTATATGTATGTATTTAGATATACATTTACATATCTATATGTACACGCTGGTCTCATTCAGAAGCTTGACTCTTCAGAAAGTTGAACCTCATATATTCGAGACCATATTGCAGACTTTTCAGAAAGTCAAAGCTTTTGGAGATCACGGTACAGGGGGGATCTGAAAAATTACTCTTTTTCCCCACTGTAATCTAATCTCAGAGATGGTATATATAATATGCAGGGGCTTTTCCCCACAGCAAAAACGTAGACTTTCATTGTCTTCTGAAGTTTGACTTTCTGAAAAGTCAATCATATGGAGATTCTGAATGAGATCCGTACATGTATAAACACACACATATACATACATTATGCATACACACACATGCATACGTATACAAGCACACACCCATACACACAGACACACACAAGCACACACACACACACACACACACACACACACACACACACACACACACACACACACACAGCATATAGATGATGTAGGGAAGGGTAAACCATATAAGACATTAAGTTGTCATAGGTTATTTTCTCATGAGATAAAGAGGAAAAGGGTAACATAGCATAATTTAGGTAATCTTGAAAGTAATTATAAAGGAAAGAGGTGACAAAAGGACATGAGGAGTATTATTCTGACGGAGTGGTCGATGGGTGGAATAGCCTTCCCAGGTGGATAGTAGAGTGCACTGCACTACACTGAAGCTTTTAGAAAGTGATAGAATAGATGAACACAGGGGTAAGAGAAAGGCAAGGGTGTGAAGTAGTAGCGGGTTGTTGGCTATACAAATTCAGCAGATGTGAACAGTATTGGCTTCTTTTCAACTGAAGTATGTGCAGATACCATTACCTGTGCTGCCTTTTTAATCACTACCTTACATTTCCACTTATTACTCATTTAACTGCATGTCTGGCCCATGCAATCATGAATTTGAAAACTTTGGAATACTTGTTTATCTGAAACATCAATCTTTTCTTGTTACATTTATTTGTTTATTTTTAATTTATTTTTAATTAGTACACCTTTTTTTGTAGAAGTCCAGAACTATAACACCCTAGAGATACTTTTGAAGATCCACTTTTCCTTTTTCCTGCAAAATAAACATATTATGCTATTTCAGTCTCCTTTTCTGCATGGTTTCTGGGGCAGACCATGCATCATTTTTATGTTTCTATTCTTTTCCATTACGTAGATGATGCCCTTAGAGCTGCACACAATACTCCCACTACAGCTGTGTTGGCTGCCTTGACAAATGGATAACTAACTTATATTTCCAGCAGGTAACACCTTTTGATATGTATATCTGTCCAACATTCTTAAAGCTCTTCAACTAAGTCTGTATCTTTCTCAAAGATTTCTCTACAATCTTTAGAAAAAATTATATGCAGAGTGTGTGTGACTCAGGAAAGTTTGTTTATCTTTCTCTGCTACATGATAATCCAGTTAATACATCTTGAGTTAAGTTCTTAAGATTCGACACATAACCATACATCAACTTCCTCACAACACCTTCAATCACGCACTCGAATGTGCTTCATCTTAGTCTTCACTTCCATCCACCAGAGGGGCATCAATACATTTCACTTTAGATTCCAGACAATTAACAATTATTTATTTATTTATTTAAATTTGTTGACCGGGGGTGTCCGACTGGACGTGGGTCCATTTTCAGCAGAGGCCCGGGGAGAAAAGCTCCACAGTAAAATAAACAGACAGTAGTTACATTGGATTACATAGTGATTAACAATTTAACATAGAAATTACTTACAACATATTTACAGATGAAGAACATAGTACATCAGTAGACAACTAGAATCTTTATCTGTGAAGTACATAACAGGCATTAACAAATGTAACAATGAGAAGTTCCTGCTGTGTAATAAGTACTAGGCTTATGAGCATCTGAGCTTGCTATCATCAAGGTAGTTAGTGGAGGTGAAAGAAAGGTAGTAGTTGGATGGGGTGGATGATATTAGAGTGGGAGTTGCAAGGGCATAGCCAGCATGTTTTAGGTGCTTTTAATAAAGTTTTGAAGTTGGTGCATGATGGTACAGAGGTAATTGTGGGTGGGAGTGAGTACCATAATTTGGCTATGGCGCAAGAGAATAGTGCTTCACCAGCAGAGTTATTGGCTTTAGTGATCTGCAAGTGATTTTTGTTGCTGGATCTTAGTGGTCTGGTGGTGCGATAGGGTTGGAGTAGATTCTGGAGGGATGGGACATTTAGTAGATGGTTTACTAGTTTGTGGGTGAGTGAGAGTTGATACCACTGAAGGAGGTGAGGGAGTTCAAGCCAGCCCAGTTCAGCAAGTGAGAAACAGTGGTGACTACGGTAGGATGTCCCTGTGGCGAATTTTGCGATTTTGTTGTAGCAGGTCTCTAGCTTGTTTAGATCACATTGCCTTAGGTTGGTATATACTGGAGAGGCATAAAGTAGGGTGGAGATAAGGTGGGAATTTGCTATTGAAATCTTTGCTGCTTTGGTGAGAAATTGTTTATTTCTGTATAATGCTCCTAGTTTTTGTGGACTTTTTATGGTCATGGATATGTGAATGTCAAATTTTAGTTTATTGTCTATTTCCACTCCTAGCAATTTGGTGTGTTCAGTTGGGTATATAGTGGTGTTGTCTTTTGCTGTGATGTTAAAGTGAGAGTTGTTTTGAGTATGTTTGGAGGGTTGGAAGATGAGTAGTTTAGTTTTGTTTGGGTTGAGTATTAATTGGGCATCCGATAACCATGTTTCAACAGAGGAAAAGGCTTCCTGTATGACGTTTTGCAGTTTGGGTAGGGACTGGGCTGAGCAGATGATGGTAGAGTCATCTGCGTATTGGATGAGTGTGCCATGTTTGGTGGCAGAGGCTAGATTATTGGTGTAAACAGAGAAAAGTCGGGGTCCAAGGATGGATCCTTGGGGAACCCCTATGGAGACAGATAGTTGGGGAGATATGTCATTCTGCCATACAATGGATTGTTGGCGGTCAGACAGGTAATTCTGAAACCAGTTGGTGACTGATTGTGAGAAGGATAGGTTATTGAGGACAGAGATAAGTTGTTTGTGTGGGACCATGTCAAATGCTTTAGATAGGTCTAGGAAAGTAGCAGAGGAGAGATAGCCATTGTTTTTGTGCTGAAGGATAGTGTTTGTAAAGGAGAGTAAGGCAGTGGTGGTGCTATGGTTTGGTCGGAAACCATGCTGAGTACTGGAAAGAAGGTTGTTAGTAAGGAGGTAGTGTGAGACCAGAGAGTGTATGCATCTCTCTAGTATTTTGGAGAGTGGAGAGAGAATAGCTATGGGGCAGTAATTGGTTAGTTCTGCAGAGGGTCCGCCTTTGTGGAGGGGAATTATATGTGAGACTTTCCACAATGTGAGAACGTAACTTTCTGACAGAGATCAGTTAATCAAGATGGATACTGGGTAGGCCAGAGCATCAGCTGTGATTTGTAGGTATTCACTTGGGAGGTTGTCTGCTGCTAATTTGGTGGGTTTAAGTTTAGTTAAGAGTTTTTTTATGTTGGAGGTAGGTACAGGAGAAAAAGAGAAGACAGTGGGGAGATTACTAGTTGAAGGTGTGGGTTGGAGGGGAAGGGGGTTGTGTTGTTTAGCTAGTGATAGTATAGTTTGGGTGAAGTGTGTGTTGAATGAGGTAGCAATATTTTCTGAGGAGTGAGGGATGTTAGGAGGAGGGGTACTGACTTTACCTGAGTGGAGGATGGAGTTTATGGAGGACCAGAATTGTTTGGGGCTGTGTTGTGAGGAGTCTAAGGCAGACTGGTAGTATTGGAATTTGTCCTGTTTTATTAGCTTTTTGACTCTGTTGCGTAGTTTTAGGAATTCCTGTCTAGCAGCGGGGGTTTTGGTTTTGCGCCAGTGCTCCCAGGCTTTATCCCTGTTTTTCATTTCTGACTTAGTGGTTTTCTGTAGCCATGGGGAGGGTTGTGCTTTGGTTCTGGAAAATCTTATGGGGGCATGGTAATTAAGGATGTTCAGGAAGGTAGTATTAAAAGATTCAACTGCGTCATCTAGACTGAGGTACTTTAGAGCATGCCAGTTACATTCTTTGAGGGATGAGATGAATGTGAGTGGGTTAAAGTTTATTTTTTTACGTATTTGATGATAGATGACAGGTTTAGCTTGGTACAGGTATTTTTTGAGTAGGAATGTTGGGGAGTGATCACTGAGGCTATCTGATAAGCAGCCTGCTATAGATGACTGGGGGTTCTTACTGACTAGTATCCAATCCAGGGTAGAGTGCTTGCTGGAGTTTTTATTTATCCTTGTTGGTGACTGGACTAGTTGGGTGAAGCCATGAAGGTGTACATGATGGGTTGGATTGTTGCCAGAACAGGATTGCCAGTCAATATTGAAATCACCTAAGATGATAATTTCTTGGGGGAGATGGTGGGTAGACCAGCTGAGGAGGTTTTCTAGTGGAGGGATGTTTTGGCCAGGTGGGAAGTAGCATCCAATTATGTTGATGGTTTTGTTTTGGTTAATTTTGAGGTTGGTATATATTATTTCTTCATTGCCTATTTGTGGAGCTGATAATTTTAAGATCTGGATGTTTAGATGTTGTTTAAATATTATAGCTACACCACCTCCTTTTTTGTTTAGCCGGTCTACTCTTAGTATGCCATAACCTGTAGGGAGTATTTGCTCACTGGTAATGTGAGGTTTTAGCCAGGTTTCTGTCAGGATGACTATATCTGGGGAGTATAAGTCTATGGTGGCATGGAGTTCATGGACTTTGTTGGATATACTTCTAATATTTAGGCTTAGTAGAAGGAAGTCACTTGGCTTTCTATTGGCTGTAATATGGGAGAAGTTGTGGTTTCTAGACTGATTATGAGGATTGGGGTTGAAGATGGTAGGGCCAGGGTTGGGGTGGATGTCTCCACTTAGGGCTAGTTTTGATATGCATGAGATTATTAGTTTTCTCAGTTTTTGAATGTGTTTGTTTATAAGGGAAATTTTATGATTGTTCTCTGTGGGTAATGGGTATGGTGGGAGGGTTACTATGTTAAGTTGTAGGGATGCTTTACGTTTGAGTAATATAGTTGGTAGAATATGTGGGGGGTGCATAGGGATGGTTCTTGAGCTGGTGGGAGGGGAGCTGAGTATGGGTGAGACATGGGTGGTGATGTAAGTAGTAGTACAGTGGTAGTGGTTGAGTGGGGGAATGATGGAGCTTTGGTAGGATGTAAGATATGCAAGGAGAGTGCATGTAGTGAGCAAAGGAAAGGTATGCTTGTACATGTCAGTTGAGGAGGTGTGATAGTAGAGGGAATATGGAGGAGGTAGTGTTGGGTTAGCACTGTGGTTGGCTATTGGAAAGATGGGAGGGGTTTGAGTGCAATAAAGGTGGGACCAGTGGGGGCGGGAGGGAATAGGGGGCAGGGTGGGGAGCAAAGCGGGTAGAGACCCTGTTAGGTTCTTGTATGAGGGGCTGGAAACAATCACAAAGCAAGACAAGTATGTGTTAAGAACAATCACAACTGACCAAGGACTGCTCTGAAACTGTAAGTCTTGTCTTAATTTCTCAGGTGGAAAACCAGGATAACCTTGTATCAGTAGGCTATTGTGGTATAGTTTAAATAAACAAACACACAGTATTGATCAGTTATGGATACTATTTGCTAACAGAAGGGAATAAGAGAAAGTGGAAGATGTGTGTGGTCGTGGTGGGGGGGGGGGGCTGCTTACAGCCAAAGCAGAGTGCTCTCCAGGGGAAAATGAAGATTGGCTCAAACAGTTAGACACATACTCAAAGTTAACTGTAGCTGTTTGAAGACATTTCAGACCCGGACTGCACTTTTCTTATAGGAATGTTAAAGGTGGTACCGCAGTTGAATACTTAAGAGTGGTGTTAGGTCTAGAAAAGAAGAGTACAGAGAGGAGTAAGCACTTTTGAGATGGTAAATATATATTATAAAGATTATAAAAAACACACTGAGCAAATAGCTATCAAATGCAGGACAATGTCCTGAACCACTACTTAGTATAAGCAGATACTGAGCCAATTGGAAGAACATTAGAAAACAAAAAGCAGACAGTTATGCAGCCACAGATAAAAATATAGCGAGCAGCAATCTGTCGTGGTTCTCTAATGTGATTCTATCTACCAGTAACAGCACAAACATATAGAAATAATTTAGACACTAGTCTGAGCTGTCTACATACAACACTATTACCTGAATAACATTAGTGAACAAGGTGTAACTATGCAAATAGACCATACATACTATTATGCTAGTAACAACTTGGTGCATGCCATAGTAACATCAAAAATAAAAGATAAAACATATTAGATGTCTAACACAATTCAACATAAACATATACAGTTGTAAAATGTCTAATACAATTCAACATAAATAGGCATTTACAGTTGTAAAACACTTACTGGATGCCATAATTAATTAATAATTAATTAACATTTATGCAAAAGTCTGCATCACTTCTCTAAATATTTTCACTTGCTGCTGTTTTATGGAACTCAAGACAGCTTAGCCCCCTATCAATGTTTTAAACTTCATTTGTTAAATTTTGGAAAGCAAATATGCATTTTGATTGCTTGGCGATTTCTATATTCATATTTTTTGTACCTGCATTTTTAGAATAGCTCTACAAACCATAAAAAAGAGCCGTTTCACTATATAATGTAATTGGGGAAAAGATGCAATGCCTGGCAGTGTAGTCACTGACCCAAAATTAGCTAGCAGTCTTACTGTTAGGCTGGCTAGGTGAAAAAGGAGTCTATTGCCAAAGGCAAAACCTTTACTGTGTAGAGGGTAAAGGGCATATCCCAATTATAGTGACTTTTGTGGACTACTCATATATAGTGATAATGCATGTGCTGCCAGAAAGTCCTGTAGTGGGGGTATGTGTGGGAGCAAGTCTCCACCTCCCTCACTGGCATCAAATCAGTACATGCTTGATGAAGGTATGCATGAGGTAGATCATAACATATTAAGTCCATTCCTGGAATGGGAAAACTTCTGGAGGTATGGATGAGGTAGATCATAACATATTAAGTCCATTCCTGGAATGGGACAGCTTCTAAGGATTCTGTCAAGTCTTTTCATTCTGAGATGATAAAGAAGGCACAAGCTGACATCCAATGGTTGCCCAGAGAGATAACAACAATAATATTAAAACGTCTCCTGATCCTTGTATTTCCTGCAGTCCAGTCATGTGGTAAATGTGCAGCAAATGCATACATTTTGAGCACACTCGCTCCTTTTCTTGTGCATATTACTATACTTTATTGTAAGACAGCATGTGTGTTTTGTATTTCTGAAGCATGAATCTAAAGAGCCAAATGTCACTTTTCTCCAATCATCAATACAACAAAAGGAGTTTATTAAAATGCACTACAATGAAATAACTTGTTCTGTTTGTAGGGGCTTGCCACTAATGTCCTGCACATCCTTTTAACTTTTTATACCATTTCCCAATTTGCAGCACCTTTGGGTAGGTTATCGAAACAAGGTCATAGATACCAATCAATGTGCTCCCAATTTCTTGCATTTGAAATTTGTTAGACTGCATTTTCAGTCTGTAATATTCCATAGTTTCATTTAACAAGATGTGTATTAAATGAAGACAGAAGTCCCAGATCAGTGCTTATATCAAGTCAGTAATTTTAAAAGAATTAAAAGTTATTTTTAAAATGAGTACATAAAATATAAATTAATTAATAAACAGCTAGCCCTCTGGCAAAGTGGCTAGATGCATCAACTTGGTGAATGGCTTGACATGAGCATTGATACACTAACACATTAGGAAGGGATGTTTGAATTTATAAAGACTGGCAAACAGAATCCCAGTAGATGCACAACTGGGAAAAAAACAGTACAAAGAATGACCAAATATCATTGTTCTAACTAGGAGAGGAGGAATTACTCCTTACACACCCTAAATACATGTTCCTCAAATCCATCCTTAACTACTGAATTCTGAGTGCATGCCAGTGGGGGGGAATTCCATTCATTGTCATGCAGTGTACAATGGGTTCAGAAAGGTCTGCATTTGATTACTGCCATTTTATTATGGGAGGTTGTGTATTATTATAGAAGTCGGAGATCTGCCAGTAAATTACATGACTGAAGGAATTCAAGGAGGCAACAGACAATGGATTACAGTGTCAGGGTCTGAATGTATGTCTCACCTGTATAACAAAAGTGAAAATAAATACAAAATGGAGTAAAAGGCTGCATGCCTGGCATGGATGAGGAGTGGTAGGTCATCATCACTGTCCCTTCCTGACCTAATCTCAACTGAGCACCACCAAAACCTTAGCAACTGTGCAATGTGTGTGTGTGTGTGTGTGTGTGTGTGTGTGTGAGTGTGTTTGTGTGTGTGTGTGTGTGCGTGTGTGTGTGTGTGTGTGTGTGTGTGTGTGTGTGTGTGTGTGTGTGTGTGTGTGTGTGTCTCAGTGATTTACCTTGGAAAAGGATAATTCATCCAGTTTGGGACAATATTGAAGAAAGTGAGTAAAAGGAAATAGTATCTGCAAATTGCCTGAGGATTGCTGATGGGAACTGCGATACATGTGTGATCATTTTACATTTAGTAGGGTTACTGAACATGGGTGTTGCTTATCAGGGAGCAATAAAAAACAAGCAAAAAAACAATAGAAATGTTCAATACTTTTTGAAGTATTTGAACCATTCTGTTTGCATCTCACAAGCAATAGTCAAATTCCAGGGCCAAACTCAAGAATGACTACATTTTGAACCATTTTTTGAACAGTGATGGCAGTCAGGTGACCAGCTAGATTCATTGATTTTGTGTAATAGGGTTTGATACCACAAGATTAGAATGGTTGATTATTTGCAGGAAGTTCCTGTAATAAAAGACAGTCCATCAACTGTAGCTATGTTTCCGCAACCTCTCAAACTATAAATCACTTGGAAAAAGGCTCTGCTGCACTAACAGGGGAAACTGTAATTTCACAATTTGGACATAGGGTATAGGGACTGTAACAGGCAGGCAGTGGATGGGCAATTCTTTTGATCTGAAAAGGCCTGGTTACAGCCAGCAGCAGCAAAATACAGGGAAGCACTGTTTACATTTCTTGACTGCTTGAAACCTAATGGCTACTGAACTTGGTTCAGCTGTTTACTCAGTGGCATCAAAGTTTGTCATCTTAAACCATTTATCAAAACAAATGCTGGTATTTCTAAAACGATTAAACATAAAATTAGATTCAAATAGTGTTAAGCTGTAGGTCTAGCTTACAAGAAGCTGTTCTCCTTGTCCAAGGAAAAGATGCTGGCATGCATGCCCTGGTGCTCAAATGCTGGTAGGAACTTGTGAGATGGGCAGTCAAATACTTATTAGCTAGCTGCACTTCCTTAAGAGAAAGGTATAGGAAGAGACTGCCACAGGTTCACTGTCCAGTAGGTGTTAGAAGCCGCATACCCGTAAAGGACAATAATATTAAGTCAAGTACAGAGGTGAGGCTATGCAGTAGGACACAGGCTCAGTCCAAGGGCAGGCTGACTGCATGTATACAGGGGTCTATATTAAATTATCAAAAGTTGAATTCACCGAACAGTATTTCCATGGAAAATACTGTTCTCCGAATTCTGAATATTGCGATTGCAGTACAGTGAAGATCGGAAAATTTGCTCTTTCTTGACTGTAGTGTGATCTCTGAGTTGGTATATTACATTAGTGGGGGGTGGGGTGGTGCAGCCCCCCACAAAAGCAAATTCACTGAACAGTATTTTCTATGGAAATACCATTCGGTGAATTCAACTTTCGATAATTTAATATAGACCCTGTATACAGACCTCTCAGCAGTCTCTATTTTGGAGGAACAGTCCTTCTTTTAGTCCTAATTTAGGATGTCTAGATTTTTTAAGTTATGTCCCTATTTTCAGGCTTGATTTATTCCTTCACACAATTTTCTGAACCTCCCTCCTTATGTGTGTTTTTGAAGCTGTCTAATAATACACAGAAAATCACACTACATGACTAGCATTATTGTGGCAGCAATAATTTAAGAAAAGAGGGCACATCTTACAACTCCCTTTTTCTGAAGCAAAGATAAATGACCTTGTATAGTAGAGTTTTGTGATATTGTTCATTAAAGTCCACAGATTTTGCACTGTCTCATAATGTGTGTTTTCGATACTTTTTGTCACTCTCTTTTTAAAATGTGTTTCTGAATAATATTCCACATTCCTACTGGACATGGGAAGAGTTATGTGTTATTTGTTATTCACACCATGCTAATTAGATGTCTAGATCTGTTATTGTATGTCTGCATTTATCCTTTTTACCTGGATGTTCCTATTTTTCAAGGGCCCTTTTCCTTGTTTCTAATGTCTGTTGTTTGAGAGATATGATATACCATGGGAATTAGGAAAAAAGAAAAAAATTACAAAAAAGCTACATAATTTTACTCATTTGTTAGCAAGGTACTTGAACTGGTCCATCTGCCCCCCACCCCACCCCTTGTGGCCATGAACCAGGCCACAGGGACAAGGGTAAATGCTACATATTTATATCTATCTGCCTATTTATTTATTGGGATTTGTTTACCAGGAAAGTCCAAATAGGCCAGGTGTGTCTATTTTTAGCAGAAGCGCTGGAAAAAAGCTCCAGTTGCATAATAACATAGCGTCTTAGTAATAAAATACAGTCTTAGTAGCACTTACAACATATAAAATAAGGCAGACATAACACATAGTCTTGAAATTCATGACTTTTACATGTATTGTTAAAGTCAGTTGTTGGTAAAACATATTTGATATGTGGTAAAGCTATAGTTATAAGGAGAGTTGAGCAGTAAGATTGGAGAGCTGATAATTGACACATTTAATGGTTATGCAAGGAAAGAAAGACAAAGGAATTGTTATAGAAAGAGTAGAGGCAGCAGTGATGTAAGAGGATGGAAGGGTAACTAAAAAGAGGTTAGGAAGAGTAGAGTATATAAGGGAGGAGAAGTAATATGTAGTTGAAAGCTGAGAGAAATATGAAAGAAGTTAGGTGAAGAACAACATATAAATGGAGAGTAGTTGTGTGAAGGTGCAAGTTGAGATATGGGGGTACGGCAGAGTAATGGATGAGAGGTTTGGGGGTGACAGGAATGGAGGGGGAGGGGTTGGGTATGAGCAGATCCATGATTTTGATAAAAATTCCTTCAGGGAGTGTTTGAATGTTTGGAGGTTAGGATTATCCTTAATGAACAGAGGTAAGGAGTTGCAGGTTTTATCAAGAGAGTATGAGCAGAGATTAAGGCCTAGAGATTGGGTACGTTTATAAAGAGAAAGGAGTAGTTTATCTTCTGATCATAGAGATGTTTTAGTGAAGTATATGCTGAGGACTGAGCTAAAGGTAGGGCAGGATGCCAATTTGTAGATGATGATGTGGGCGGTTATAAGTTGGGGTCTATATTAAAAGACCGAAGAGGTGTTTCAGCGAACACCTCTTGGTTGACACGTAATGACCGAATGCACTAAAGTGCGAATGCTCAAAACAGTGGTTTCTTTTCCTGGGAAAGAAATCACTAGCACAAACACATACACACACTTTAAAACATAACAAGCCCCCCACACCCCCCTAACTAAATATACCAACTCTGAGATCGCACTGCAGTGAGAAAAGGGGCGAACACACGGGGATGGCCAAGCGATTTTTTTCCCAGGGAAAGAAATCGCTGTTTTGAGCATTCGCAAACTTTACTGCATTCGCTCATTACATGTCAACCAAGAGGTGTTCGCTGAAACACCTCTTTGGTCTTTTAATATAGACCCTATAATTTGTAGGTAGGAGAGGTGGCAGGAAAGCTGAAGCCATTTAAGTAACTGCAAGGCTGTGCAGTGATGGGATTAGTATGTTACTCCTGTTGCAAACTTAGCAATTCTATCACAGCAGGCTAGAAGTTTTGTTTTTACTGAAGCTTGCAGGTTAGTTAGCTCTGGAGCCCCATGTAGGACTGAGAGCAGCAGATAGGTCACGGCCAGAATAGTTTTGGTGAATGAATTCATGACTTTCTTGTCATCCTCTCATTACTATTAAATCTCTCCCTGACAAACTCAATTTCAAGATTCACTCCTTAAGCAATGCAGAAATAGAAGTAGTTCTCCATACCAAAGTTTTAGGGGTTACAGTGTACAAAAATTTAATTTAAAGCAAAATACTCAAACATTTTGAAAATAGGTTTTACAATGTTGTATTTTTTCATTAGATCGTGTTTGGTAGGTTAATTATTATTATGTCTTACAAGTAATTGATTTAATTTGTCACTTATCTAGCATTTATTATTTTGATGAGCATTCATGACTGTTGGTATGTCAAATGATTTGGTTTTTTATCATTGTTTTGAAAAATGTTCCTATGTAATTGTCTGTATGAATTATTCATTAGATGGCTGTTGATTGGTTGAGGCCACTTTAAATCATGGCATGGATCTGATTGGTTACTTCTGATGAATTCTTGATCTATAGGGGATGAAAAGCTTAGTTGTGATTTTATCCGTCATACAATAAAATATTGTTTACATTTGGGCATGAGTTGGACTGTTTGTATTACAAGAGGTGCCTGTTTTCCCTGTTTGTGTATGAGTCATGTCTTTTAGAACATTTATTTTACACATTGGTGATACATGGTATGGATTTGATTTGTGAGACGCTCTCTGAACCTCCCTTCTTTGTTCATTGGTTTCTGGTTAACGTTTATTGTGTATTCTTTAGGGATACCTGTGTTAATGGGTAAGTAAAGAGAGGTGAAGCCCTGCTATTTTACAGCTTGCTGCCTGTTTGACAGGTAGCTAGTGAACCATTGGAGAGATGATAAGCCAAGGGCAAAAAGTTTATGAAGAACCGTGCCTCCTTGGAATAAGGAAATAGGAGAATAATTCACATCAGCTCTCAGTATAAATAACTTCATTGAAAACAGTTCAGCGCTTTCGTTCCTACACTTTTTCAGAACTTTCTCGGTCTGCGGAAGTTCTGAACAAATAATGTCTTTGCCAAATCTTGCTTATTTAAAGTGTGAGTGGAGGGGTATTTTGCATTGCTGCTGGTGGATGTCCTGCCTCTGATGCATCTGTACCGAGTAGTATTTCTTTTTTAGCAAGTCCCCAAATCTTCTTCTGAGCTCAGGGAAACTTGAAGGCTTTTCTGTGATATGAAGAGGACTCATTATGAAAGCCCACTAATTTGTGAACAGTTGTAGCCAAGAGTCTGTAAATTAGTGAAAATGAAACAATCATAGGAAGTAGTCTATACCTGTATGCAATGCAGTTTAACTTCCTACAGCATACATTTTTTGTATAGTATTTCTGTTTCTCGGTATGCTATTGCAGTGGTACAGTTTTCTCTACCAAGCAATAAAAAATACAGGCAAAATAAAGGAAAAACTATATTCTGCAATAATTTTAGGTCAAAATATTGGAAAGTTCATCTAAAATAACCTTGTCAACATCTGCTTTTTCACTTGCTGACAGCCTTGGGATACATGGTAGTCCTAGATGACCTTGCATTGTAAAAACATGCGTCCCCCTCCCTTCACATCTATGAAGTACCATAACGACAGAATTCTCCTTTTCTTTATCAAACATAAATCACAAAACACTTCACCTCCACACATCTAAATATGCTGCAAAAGTACACCCTGTTTCCTTATACAGGGCACTTCTCAAAAGTGGAATGAGTACCCTTCTGTGAATGTCTGGAGCCATTCTTGATTACTGCTTAATTTATTTTCCTTTCACAGAGCTTGCTGTCAATAAAAGAAACAAAATTCAACTTTTACTTTGTTTTTCAATAGAAGTTATTTTTACTGACAACAGTGCTGTACTCTGCTCTACCAAATCCTGTATCGTGGTATTAAATTGATTGCAAATGTCCTTTATGAACCCTAAACAACATTTTACTTAAATCAACTAATGAGATAAACTCAGAGTTAGGCACTGGTGGTAACAAGACTTTCTGTGGGCAGTTCATTTTCCTTTTACATTCCACCAATTGAAATTCCATCCACATGGTTACTAAAGTATGTGGCTTGGTACATACCTTACACAGCTTAAACTACTTAAGAGTAATTCTCATGATTAATAAAAATCATACAAAAATGTACCTTTGCTTTTTTTTGCATCAAGCTTTTCCATCCTCTCCAAATGTCTTTAGTGCGTCTCCAATTTTTTTTTTTTGGGGGGGGGGCATAGTACTCATCTCAGTTAATAAGTGATATTTCCACCATGGCCATGATTTATCAGCAGCTGTATATCAGGAGTTTGGTGCCTGGATGTTATACCCACTGTGACCCCCCATCTCCTCAGTAGCCCCCTGCCTCCAAAGCCTCACTCACCCAAAAATAAGAACAGGAAGTCAATCAACTTGTTACTGTGATGCCCTAGGCAGTGAAGAAAAGCCTGTTGGTGCAGTTTACAGTCTAGCCACTTACTGAAGATTACAAACCATCTGACCACTTATTAGACTCCTTTACAGACACACACTCTGCTCCCATCTGTAGAATTCCACCTCCCAGCCATAAATACTGGGCATTTCTATAGTCCTACTGCTCAACACTGCCATTGCTGCTATCTATTCACTGAGTAGGCTGAGCACAAGAGCAATGTTCTTATGTCCTCACCCCAGTGACAGTCAGAATATGGAACTTCCAGTGTGGCCCTTGCCATACACCTGCAGACCAATGCCCCCGCCCTAATCTACAACCTCCATTCTTTTCTGCTGCTGAGCCATGCACATGCTCTCCTTTTTGAGTTAGCTTAGCAAAGTGGGCTTATTTAATGCCAAAAGTAGATTAGGGCCTAAGCATGTTGGATCTTAAGTGCAAGGTCATTGGATACCAAAAAGTGTCCTTAAGAGTTGTTAGTGCCAGAGCTTTAACAGAGTCACTGGCCTCCACCCTTTGAGGTTTTTGGTATTCTTTTCTACCTGACATTTTCACAAAGGGAACTAACAGAACTGCAGAATGAACAGCATCAAGTTAAAAAAAGATATATATATATATATATATATATATATATATATATATATATATATATTGGTTACTAATCAAAGTATGCTTAGTAGAAAGCATGGCATTAGAACTGTATGTCTGAGGTCGTTATCCTTGCTGTTTGTCATGTCCAACATTCACTTCTGTTGAAAGCTGGCCAGTTGTCTTGCATCCTTATGGTGGCATCATCCATGGATGATGCAAAAAGAAAGACTATTCCTTAGATCCTATTCTCTATACTAGGTCATACTTGGGTAACCTAGTCAACATAACCTACTTAACTTCACCCACAGCGATGTCACCAGTGCTCTTATAAGATTTAGTACTTTGCAGACTACTACTGTACCTCAGATATCCACGAGTACTACTATTTAAATATACTGTGCTCACTAGATAAATACATATGTGCCTATACGCATCATAGGATCATAGGAGGTTACTAGGCTACTGGCCCAGAGGCCCTTATAAGCTTAGCCAAGAGTTTAGCCCATGTTTAGACAAATCAGCACTCGATGCCCCTATCCAGCAGGGACATGGGTAGAATCCCAGGGGTATATTTTTTGTTTCCCATCCAGTTATCCAGGTTGCGCTTAAAAAGGGGTACAGAGGTACTCTGCTTGATGTGGAGAGGGAGTCTATTCCATAGATGGGGGAGTCTCTGGGACACAAATCTGTCACGCCATTAAGTCTTGTTGATGTCACAGACTAGGTTGAGGCCACACGTGTGGGTTACTGAAGTGGAACTTGACTTGTGGATATGCAGCAGTCCCATCAAGGTGGGGTCTAGGAACGCCTTGTATGCCAGACAGAGGTCACCTCTGAGGAGTCTGTATGAAACTGAGTAGAGGGATAGGGCTTTTAGCCTATCTGTGTATGGTAGATGTTTGAGGCCCTGGATTCTCCTGGTGAGAAACCTCTGTGGTCTCTCCCACTGCTACATGTGCTTTGCGAGGTATATGCCAAAAGGGGCATCGTACTTGATAATGAGCCTTATAAGGGAAGAATATAGGGATGTTATGATCTCTTTGTCCCTGGATGAGATACCCTTATTCATGAGGTGGGCCATGCAGAAGGCTTTCTGTACAACAGAAGCAACATGGTGGTCAAAAGTCAGGTTGTAATCAACCTGTATGCCCAAATCCCTCACGACTGGTTGAGTGCTTAGGAAGATGTTATTAATGTGATAATTTGTGCAGACGTCACTCTCTCCAAAGTGGATGATTATGCATTTTTTGGTATTCAGCTTGAGGCCATGTTTCTGGCACCAGTAATTTGAGTGAGACCCTCTTGGAGGATGTCCACATCACTAGGGCAATTGATGACAGCACCCAGCTTGCCGTCATCTGCAAACTTGGTCAGCATAGCCCACTGGTTTTGGCCTGCACCTCAGAAAAATTGCATCCCAAATAACAGAGGACCCAAGGCCAAACCCTCGGGTATGCCACTTGTTACAGGTCTACTGCTTGAGATGGCTTCCCCTATTTTGACTATGTGGGTTCTATCAGTGAGCCAGTTTGCTACCCATCTGGTAACATATGGATTGATGCCTAGTTGACAGAGTTTATCTATTATGCCCAAGTAGAGAATAGTGTCAAAGTCTTTGGCCAGGTCAGGGTAGGTGGTGTGCACCATCTTTCCCTTATCCATGGCTTTGGCGACTGTCTCAAAGTCAACCACATTTAGCAGACATGACTTCCCCTTGATGATGCCAAACTGTTTGAGGTCAAGTGTTTGGAGGTTGCCAATATCCTCGTTGATGAGATCCATGATAATCTGTTCCATGGCCTTGCAGATCAGGCTAGTTAGGCTGATGGGTCTATAATTTCCTGGATCGGTGCACACTCCATCTTTGTGTAAAGGGATGACAGTTGCTGTCCTCCATTCAGCTGGGATGAAGCCAGTACTCAGGCCTTGGTTGAATAGGGTGCCTAGTGGTGCTGCAAGTTCCTGCCTGAGTTCACATAGGATGCAGCCTGGGATGTTATTGGGTCCCATGGAGGTGGTATTTTTTGCCTTTGAGAGAGCAAGAGAGCAATAATGACCTGTTCCACAGATATAAGGGGAAGGGGGCAGGTATCAGTATCCTGATTTACTGATGGGGGGCAGAGGGGTAAAGTTTTCACTGAATCTGTCAGCCAGCAAGTTTGCTATATCTACAGCATTTGTATATGTGGTGTCCTTGACCACCAATTCTGAACAGATCTGGGTGCTTCCTTTGAGTTTGCGGACATATGTGAAGAAGGCCTTATGATTGTCTCTAGTAGATGTGACCAATTTGGACTCGAAGTTTGCTTTGGAGGATTTCACTAGTGCTCTTATTTGCTTGTTTAGGCTAAGGAGACATTGCTTCCAAATGGGCACCTGCTCCTTCTTGGTCTTGGACAGTAATTGTTTCCTTTTGTTATAGAGTTTATTTATTGCAGATGCCCACCAGACAGGTTTACTCTTCCTTGCAGAGGATGATTTAGTCCTGTTGCGTATTCCTGATTCCATGCATCTATATAAATGCTTGTATAGTGCTTTGGTGTAGTTTTGGATATTGGTTCCAGTTCCTACAGAGGGGGAGGGGGCTGTGAAGCTGTTTATACCATCCCTCAGGAGGCTGTAATCAGCTTTGGAGAAGTTTTTATGTCTGATACTAGCTAGAGGGGGGTTGGGGGAGATGGTGACCTCAAAAGTGACTGTTTTGTGGTCGGATCTTAAGAAAGAGGATGATACTATAGGGATGCTGCAGTGGTTACTCATGTTGGTTAATACCAAGTCCAAGATATTATCGCCCCTTGTGGGGTTATCAACTAGCTGTTCCAAGGCATTGACAAAATCAAGGAATCTCTGGGCATTTGTGCTCTGGCATGAGTAGTTCTTCCAGTCTATGTTTGGGAAGTTAAAGTCACATAGGATCAGGATAAAGGGTTGAATCTTGATAGATTCAAACAGCTCCAAGTAGGCAGAATGGGCATCTTGAGTCAGATTTGGGGGCTGGTAGCTAGCTATGACTTGAATAGGGGTCTTGTCAATGGTTAACTGCACCTGGAGCATCTCCTGTGCATCATACTGTCTGACCAGCCTCGAGGCATGTATGTCTTTAATGTATATTGAAACGCCATCTCCTTTGGCTTTACTGTTCAAGTTAACTTGAATAACTTTGAATAATGCACAAAAGTAGTGCTTAGCAAAAAAATGCAGTTGTTTCCCTTATTTTATTCATTTTATGCAATTCAGACTTTATTTCAAACATTTTCCATAGTTATTTTGAATATTTCTGTTAACATATCATAACATTGAATGTTACTTAGAAATTTGTTTAGAGCACTCTAAATGCTTTGTTTCACATTTTGCAAATAAAAAAATAGCTTGAGCAAGTTTTAATACCTGAACTCCGTTTCTGACCTGTTTTGTGGGTTATACGTGCAATAGTGATAATTCACTCCTGTATATTCCTCCAGTGTTAACGGAGTGCTTCTCAGTCTCAAACTGAAGAATCTGGTTTCCCCTTCTGGCCCCAAGTCCTTTTAGAATTCCCATTCTGACACCAAGTCACCCTTCCCTCTCTAGTATAGATGACGAACAGGCGGGGTAGTTCGTTTATATGTTTTATTACATAGAAACACATCAGGATGGATATCAGCATTATAAAATATAAATGAACAGATTAACAGACTACACAGACATACATGCTTACATCTCAACAGCTTACTACAAAATGGCAGTTAGGCTCGTGCGTGCTCAGTATTTATTAACTTGTGCAAGCCCCTACAAGGCTTCTTAAAACTGTACACACACTGATCTACACTGTGTTTATACAGTGGCTGCCAAAAAAGTAATACTAGAAAATGGAAATCAAAATCTAAACCAGCAATACTAGAAGTAGTAAATATAGTAACAAAGTTAAAAACAACTGGAATTGAGATTGTTAGAAAAGGGTAGGAACAAACTACATAGGAAAAAATGGGAACTGTGGGAACAATACATACATGAAGGAATGAGGTTTAAAAGAAGGCAGGACTTAAATGAGATATGTAATTTTTGACTGAAAAAGTTTTGATGGATTATAAGTGATGTATAATGTTTGCAACTGGGAGTGTGTCAGTATGATTTTTGATGTAAAATATTTGCAACTAGGATTGTGTCGGTGTGGTTTATTTTCATTTATATAAATGTATGCTTGCCTGTGTCATAACTGATGGTTTAATAAAGATGTTTCTTTCTTTAAAAAAAATGGCAAGAATTGAATAACTTGTGAGGCTGCTTAGGCTATATCATATACAGCAATATATGTGAAGCATAAATCTCTGTAAATGTGAATTTAACACAGTTTGATTACTTTTATATAAATGTAAATTTGCCTATGCCACAAGTGATAATTAAATAAAGTTAAAAAAAGGATTTTCATACAACCCATTAGAATCATAAAGATAAAGATGGCTCAAACAGTCTTACCGTGGCGTTCCCCTTTAACTACAAAGCACTTTACCATCTGTCCACAACTTAAAAATATTAGGCAAATCTGAACCTTCACGGCAAGAAAAACATTAGTAATACATTTTAAATACCACAACTTAAAGTAAATGTTATCGGTCAACACTTGCCTTTTATAGCCTACTGTTAACCCAGTCCAGGTACTGTTTGTGTAGTCATAAAAGACTACTCAATGTATGCATGGAATTTGAATTAACAGATACAATTTATAATCTTTTCTTCCACTGTATTGAAATATTGATCTTTACAAACCTACTTCATGACTCAAAACATAAATTCAATGCATCCAAGAGTACACTACCAGTTTACAGTAGAGTTTAATCCTGCAGGGACTGTTTCACCCAATACATTCCAGCAATTTTGCTATTACTGTGACATCTAAGCTGCTGGCCTGCCATGGTATTGATAGGTTAAACGTTGATCATGTCAACTTTCGACTAATGCAATGCTTAATACCGTGGTCCTAACAGAGTGGGTTTCGACATTCTGGCCATTTGATCATGTCAACTAGATCCTCGTGGTGTACACAATAGGGGTATCTCACAGACAGGCACAACTTCTTTTTTCAGCCATAGATATAAAGAATGTAGAGCAGTATATATTGCAGCAATCAAAGTCAACGTTATTTACTCAAGAACTTTGCAACACACGAAATTGTATGCCCTCAAAAAGGCCTCCTATCTATAACTCACTAAATATCTTTCATTTTAATTTAAACAAAAATTCATGTTCTCCACAGTTGTTTAGAATGGTTTTATTCATTCATTCATTCATTCATTCATTCATTCATCCATCACTTACACATTTATTAACTGGATAAATGTATTAGTCTGCCTTATACCTTTTGTTAGTATCAACCCGGGGCACAATGGCAAGGGGAAATGCAATATATATGGACAGGCTAAAGTGACCAATCAGTAGAATGTTGTTTGAAGGTGTGGAAGAAATGACAGTATCAGTAATTGGTCAATTAACAAAGACTACACAAACTGCAAAACCATTAATTCAAGAACGGTTACAGCTTATATCCTGCTTCACTCCTTACCAGTGGTCATTTTGTGCTCATGCTCTGCACCAATCAGGAGTTTTCAATATATTTCAGTGGGGAAAAACAGATATTAGAGCTACTGTGGATCTGCCCTGATTAAACAGCCACAAATGGGTGTTGGTCACTGGATGTCTCATGCCAAAATCCTGATTGCTAAGTAAGGACCAAAACCAACAAATAAAAAGATCTCACAGAAAAGCCACACAGGCACGGAAAAAAAAACCTGGCAAACAAAACCCTTAAATCTCCTTTAAAGGAGGCCAATTAGAAATATGCAAATGATAAGGCTACCAGATTACTTTTCAGGCCATTCCTTTTACTCTGGGAAATTACAGGTCAGAAGGGGGTGCATAGAGAAAATGTAATATTTAAATAGCTCAATGGATTAGCAGTCAGTCTGCAATTGACAGCAGACAGTATCTACATCAGGCCACAGGATACCATGGTTTGGCTAGCTATCAGAAAGAAGACTGGGTGGACTGTTAGTGCCAGTCTTCCTTCATAAGAAATGGTTATGGAAGTTATACATCTTGGCTGTCCCCTAGTGTGAATTTTTATAAAGCAACACTTTGATATGCTTTCATTATAGAACCAACCATACCTCTCAACTTGGAGACCTCAAAAATCTGGACAAAGGCCCATGAAAAGTAGGTGCAACTGGACAAAATTTGGGTGCTAAAACTAAAATGTCCTTTTCCATCTCAGTATTCTGTAACTGCAGTTTAAGATAAGTATGAACAGATGGAAGGACAATGGTAACATCTGTCATGACCCTTTAAAAATTTCATAGGAAAGTGAGAGCACCACACTGCATCTAAGCCTTATGGATGGATTTACACAGACAGATTCAACACAGACCACTTTAAAGAAGTTCATGACACATGGGGTAGCTACAGAAAAATCCCATCTGATTCTATGCAATGTTTTGTTACCTTATAAATAATAAAGTCTCATTGTTCACCATATAGATCTGGCATACTGAAACACGTTACCACCAGAAGGTGACAGACAAGCTACTTACCTTTGACAGAACTAAGCCAATTACACATTAGGAAGAAAAGACTTTTTCCAGCCTTAAATCTAACATCTTAGCCTGACGTTTGTTTTCATCTTAGTAAGAAAGAGAGACTTACATGGCACCACATCTATTAGATCTTTTCAAGGTTTAAACAATGGCATAATAATGGCTATGGAGATCACCCTTTTGAGCTCTCTTCTGCCAAAACTTAACCAGATTGGACAAGAGTTCAGAGACCTCCTAATCCCACTCACTAGTATACCAACAAGGGGGGGGGTCTATCAAGGTCCAGAGCATTCTCAGGTACAAAAAACTTTGCCTCAGTAAAATATAACCTAGGTGAATTAACTGACTTTAAGCAAACCTTGAGGTGCTTAGCAGCTTCCTCACCCTCACAGTTCATCATATAAATTCTAGAAAAAGTCAGCAAAGCAAGCTGCAATCCAACATAGACTGCATAGCAGTTTGCCCAACTCTGGTGTCTAATAATGGCGATATCCTCTAAGATGTAAAGATGACAGCTTTTAAACCAAAGGACTTCTAGGAATTTTCACCATGCCATTAGCACTGACAAATTGAATTATGTGGTTGGTGGTTTCATCCAGCAATGTATCATACTAAAATTTATGGGATGTCAGTTCCTTCTGCATTACTGAATCATCTCAACTCCTTAATACCTATGTAGTATGGAATGTCATACCTCTAGCAGCCTAAATGCATCCTAGCATTCCACAGCATTTTCTAAAAAATCAACTTTGAAAGCATAAGATAAACAAATGTAAATATTTGTGAATAGCAAAAGCTATTAAAACTGTACAAATAGCAATGTTAGTAAGAAGTGTTATTTGCAGTGATAATAGCACATTCATAGTTTTCCATAAATACTATAATATTAATTCACACAATCCCAGAATTATATTTTTGCTATGCTTTCACAAACAAATTGTCATATCTTGGAAAATAATAGACATAGATATTGTTAGAACACATTGGTTAACCGAACATAAGCTTTCACATGAAAGCAGGAGATTCTTCTCTGAGTACACGTTTATTTAGATATTTACAGAAATAAGAAAATGTATGCTTAATTCTATAATTAGCAATATAAATAACACTGAAAATATCTCTCACGATGTGCAACTTAAAGTGAAAATATCAGACATTTTTCTTCAACAACATTTAAGGTTCCACCAGAGACCATGCAGACGTTTAAAAGTTACTTGTTTTTTTTAAATATTAAGTATGTGTGGAAATACTGATTATTTTCAAAAGTGCTAACAACTAGCAATATTTCAAGTACAATGTGGTATAAATGGACATTGACTATGAATGCTCCTGTTCTCACCATGGCGTTTTACACCATACCCCTCAATAGCATTTAGTTTTCTCAGTTATGAACATATGATCATAAATATGAAAATATGAAAATTGAGAAACAGTGATTAATTTCTCCACTGCAGGGCACCCTAGACTAACAATGTTAGGGTTATTTTGTTAACAAATCCTTGCCCTTTCTAATATTGCCTATTACTAACTGGTAAATCACTTAGTTAAAGAAGCCAGTTCCAAAAAAAGATCTGGATGCCAAAAGGTACTATGGGTGGTAACTGGTAGTATACAAATAAAGTGCTCTAGGTGTGCGTGAGCTATCCACCCTGTGCTGCAGCCAGATAATACCATGCACATCTCTGTATTTTACTGTCTGGATACTATGGCACCATGCTACTATACATTCACATTGCCTAGCTACACACACCTTAATTGACAGACAGTTTAGATCCATCTGGTTCAGGCTCCCCTTCATTGAAACTGATGCCCCTCCCTGATAATTTCTACCTTAATTTCATCCAGAAACAGTGACTGCAGCCCTCCAAGACAAATCCCTGTTAATGTGCTGCACGCTTGACCATGAGAAACATGATGGAGTACTCAGAAGTGCACTTACGAAGAACTTCAATAGAAATAAACATGCAGAAGGATATCAGGGGAAATGTAGTCTGTCCTGTACAAGGATGAGTTATTATCTAACAACACCCTGCCATTAATCAGAATATACCTTGTGCAAAGGGGATAGCCTGTTAACAGAGGCATATAATTCCTTTCATTCCTCTTGTATCTTCACCCAGAAGACTCTTAACTGGGAGGGAGGAATAACCCAATTTTGGATTTAAAACATAGTCCTCACCTCCAACATAATAAGTAGTAGTAGGGCCTTCTGGGTATGTCCCTTCTCTACACTAGATGGAAAAGGATTACCTTTATTTAGGATTACCTTTATTTATTTAGGCTGTAACTGTGCATATAACTAAAATAACCTTACCAAACATCATCACCTCAATTGTCATTTGCCCCTCCCTGATACATTGCACTGTCTTGCACTTTTTTTTCAGTTTCCATGTCCAGTTAGCTGGTAAAACAAAACAAACAAAAAAATAAATAAATAACATAAGCATGCATGCTGTGCACACTGAGTGCAACAACAGCTCCAGTAGTCCTCCTCTCCTCTGGCTGCTGCATGGTTCGAGTTGCAACCATATCGTAATTGTTTTATTTATTTATTTATTTTTTTTATTTAACTTTCACTTCCCAGAATGCTGACTGAATGCTCGTACTCAGACACTGTCTAGCGGCACTGTAATTGACACGCATGCCCTTGCACGTTGATGATGCTGTGGGATATGCTGGCGATGACGTCAGCATGTACATAAAAAGTAAAAAAAAAAATGTTTAAAAATCAGGATTTAAAGGGGCCACTCAGGAATTTGTGCCACCATATTTCAATCCCAAAAACAGTAAATACCAAGGTATTCGGTATGGTTGAGAGATCTGCAGAACTAACAGTTGCTCTTTGCTAAGGTACAGACAGTAGCAAATGCATGCCATGATCTTGACTGCTGTAAGTTTTATTCCCCAAAAATACTACTTAGAACACATCTTAGTATTTTAGCAGTGTACTCCCCAAGTCTGCATTACAATGCACAGTCCCTGTTATCCAAACTGTCAATCCCCCCCGAAAATTCACAAAAGCAGCAAAGAAAGGGGGTAATGAAGGGGAACACTGGCAAAAGCCTGCTACTTGAGGTCAGCACAGGAATACAGGTGTAGAGGAAAACAGTGTACATGGAGTTGTGACAGAAGTCTAGTGCTCTGATAGACTGTATTAGGAAGTGGAGAACGGTGTACATGGAGTTGTGACAAAAGTCTAATGCACTGATAGACTGTATTAGGAAGAGGAGAACAGTGTACATGGAGTTGTGACAAAAGTCTAGTGCTCTGATAGACTGTATTAGGAAGAGGAGAACAGTGTACATGGAGTTGTGACAAAAGTCTAGTGCTCTGATAGACTGTATTAGGAAGAGGAGGTGTACATGGAGTTGTGACAAAAGTCTAGTGCTCTGATAGACTGTATTAGGAACAGGATGGGCCAAGTTTAGGGTAAATCTATTGGTGTAAATTAGGACTGTAATGGCTAAACCTGGCATTTCACTATAATCCATGATATAACTGTAGTGTGTACACTCTTCTCATTTCAGCTTAAACATAAAAGTGCCAGTGTTGATTGGTATACAGCATTTTCTAAGGATTCCTTTTTAATCTCAAACAGGTGAAAGCCTAGGACATGCAAAAAAGCTAAAGTAAAGAGTAACAATAAGCTTGGAGAGCAGAACTGATTTTGTGTAGCTTTCCCTAATGCTAGTTTACTTTTGATGTGCATTGCAGAGACGAGGCAGGGTTCTCAGATTGTTTATCAGAGTAACACACTTCAGCATCAGTACAGTATCTGTTCAAAATTTAATGTCTGGGCACACATCTCAGGACAGCCATTCACTTAGCTTACTATCAAAAGAAAGAGTATGATAGTCTAAGGAAATGGTCAAAAAGGTACAGTCTCTACATGCTTTTATACTCCCTAATATGTACTGATTAGTTTTGTGCCCCCCTAAGATGAAAAAAATGCTTTGTCAGAAATCTGATTTCATGCAATTGAACTACAATCTAATATTCTGCAAGCTATGAATGCCACTGTTAAAACTAATATGTTCTAAAAGGAGAAAGGTTCCATCACTTATGGGAATAATCCCATAAGGTTAACCAAGCAGAGTTTCATATGCCTAAAATAACTTCACAAAACCTTAAACTGTCAAAGCTCAGCACATAGGCTATAAGGAGGTTATTTATGGATTTATTTTAACTTTCTAGATTAAGGTCAGAGCTCGACAGTTATTAGAAGACTGTCAAAAGGAAATGTGTGTTTGGGGATCCTACTACCACCTATAGGTCATAGGTAGTACTGCACAACAGCATGCAGATAAACTACACATCTTACACAGAACTGATTTGTGCGTGTATAACTAATGCTCTATTTATGACAGGTAAGATTACTTTTCTGTAGGAGTGGCTAAACGCAAGCATATAGAGAAGAATACAAAAGATCTTTCATGAATAACTTTCCCTGTTTAGATGTCCTTGTACATAGATAGCCATTTCACCTGCACAAATACCTCGATCGTGGATAAGTTTTAGATTCTGCTCAACTTGAAGCTTATTTTCCTGACTCTTGCTAGATGTAGGTTAAGAAAAAAGTTAAGTGTAGAAAATGAATGTAACATGTATGCTATGGTTAAGACAGAAACTGAAATGTTTGGAGAAAATAGTGGTAATGTGTCAAGCATGATGTCATTCTTTTCAACATATTTCTGACTGCATGGATACTCGACTTATATATACAAAGCAAAGTTTAATGATGGTGTTTTAGAAGTCATGCATCATGCATCTTCTGGTGGAGTGCATAATACGTCTGAGGCATTCCCTACATTTCACAGCAGCTGTATTTTGAAGTAAATAGGTGAGGTGGACAGAGAGAGGAGTAGCACATCACTGTAGAGGTGATGATCCTTCCTTCACAACGCCTTTTACAAAGCCACAATCAAAAAGTCACTAAGTAAATCAGTGTTAGAGAATAATCAAACCTCGTTACAAATCCTTTCCCACAGCTGCAACACTTGTTACCGTATGACGTACCTCCTTCTCTGCTTCACAGCCCCCAAATAACTTGTCTGCCAGAATAGGGGGATTAGTAGCCCTGGGGTCCAATGGTAAATGTTAGACACAAGAGACATGGGAATCGAGGGTTATGGGAACACTAATGCAGTCATACAGATCTCAGTCAGAAGCTGAAGAAGTTGTATTTGCCTCCTCAATTATAACCTGTGAACATGTGATTTAAAAACAAAAGTCACGCACCACCCTAGAACACTAAAATGCTTAAAAGTCTACAGTGCTGCTACAATCGTGCAGTTATGTGGAACAAAAAGTGTAGGAGTGGAATCTGCCATGGTTAGCCACACTGGGGTACTAATTCATTTAAAGCAAATCTAGTCCATAATATCTCTAGTCTTCACTACAGTTCTGTCTTAGTAGAGTAAAAGAGGGTAAGTGAAGGACAAGGGAGCAGATAAATCAATCCTATGTTTTGGTAGAACTAGACATCTCTAGCTGATGTCAGCCTCTACAAAAAATTAAGTATGTAATAGAGGGCATCCATGAAGTATCACAAAACTGCTAAGGATTTCTGTAGCAGAGATATGAGGAAGGGCCATAACATGGACCTGTCCACATATGTGAAGAAGCACGGCAACCTAGAATTTTTTGCTTATAAATCAGAATAGCTCCCTTACAGTTTATCGCTGAGGTATTAGCAGTGCAATATTTTCTAATGACCCCACTCAGTTCTCTTCCAAAGTAGGTATAAATACTGCTGATATAACTCCTGCCATGGCGGGCAACTCACAGCTATGTCCTCCAATTACAGTGTAACTATACAGTACCATTGAAACAGAAAACGATTAATGCAACAGTTAAATATAGGAAAGTAAGTAATCTGGAGATAACAGCCTATTTTTTGCTTATTACAGGTCAGTCTGTCTGCGTGGCCCAGACCCTCAAGGATGAAGCCATTGCTGTGCTTGCTGATTCTCATCTTCAGAGCGCATTTAGTGGAATCGATCGATAAACCCAGCCACACTTCAGTTATATGGACAGGTAACCCCAGTTCTAGTCCCTCGTCTTTCTAACATAGAAGAAGAGCAAACATTCATTAAGCTTAATGTAGTGCTACCTTTCAGATTTGAAAGTAGTTACTTCATACTGAGTGTTCAGAAGTTGTGTTAGGTAAAAGAAATGTTGCTGACAGAGTAGTCTGCAAAAATTGTTTAGGTCAGTTGTCAACCTGCTGCTGTTCTGAGTTGTAAGATACTTGTGCTGCTGCAAAGGATAAATGCAAACATTATTCTGGGTTTGCACAAAATCATTCTTACCATTATACCTGACAAAACCGTAAATGAGTTAGATGCAATGGTTACTGCAGAAGTTTTGTCTGTATTTTCAAAAAATTTGTGTAAGATCACAATGTCTGCAAATTTCACATGGCTTGACCAAAGTTTTTTCAAGATATGCACATTAGGACCCCCCACCTCATGAGTTTTGTAATCTCTCCATTTTTTTTTCAGAGCTGACAATAATGAGCAGATTGCAAATGTAAGCAACATAATTAAATAATTATTAATCAGTGAAATACTTTACTTGCAGTACATCAAGGCCATTGTGCACTTTTGTCCTGAAAAAGGGATTTCACAGTCATATGTAATTACACTTTACATAAAATACAGTTGCTTGCCATCTGAAAAGTGAAAACTATGACATGCTTGTTTTAAAGAAAGATCAAAAAATGAGCAGTGCTAAAATTTGAACTCATGATATAATTGTAACAAATATTCAACAAGTCTGAAGAAGTCCTGGTTTCATTGGACGATGTATTTAGTTTGTGGTGCCTCTTCAGTTTCATCCTGATGTGCAGCTTCACCAACCTGTCTTTCATTTCTTAGTCATTACTTATTACTTTACTTGCGCTTTCATTTCTTATATAATTCTATATATAAGTATATAATTCTAACAGGTAAGCAGTTTATTGTTTATTGTCAATTATAGCATAGACAATGGTGTGATTAAGCAAGATTGTCTTAATGGCACTTTTAAGAGAATGTCTTAATCTTACCCTGAAATGTACAACCACTGAACAACAGGCTATATTAAGGAGATGCAGGAAGCAAAGCCCTCTTGTGGTGGCTGTGTGGAGCATGGTACTCCACACATCACCCATGGATTTAAGTTTAGCAATATTGCAATTAAACTTAATAGGTCTGTTACTTCAGTGGGAGTTGTTTAAGCCTATCATATCCATTGTAGATATAGAATAACTATACCTACATTAAACTAAAACAGTTATCCACATCCATAAAAATACTAATGATTATACAGTCTCATTTACATCTGAATCTGAAGGCAGCAGCAGTTTTTTACAACTGCATTTTACTACATTATAGCTAAAAAGGGTGAAAAATGTATGCAGCACTTAACCAGTTAAAAATCAATAATTCTCATAACTAATGGATATAGCCAATATTCTGGCTCTGACACTTAACAACTTTATACAGTCTAAAACTGGAACAAATTTTATTCTCCCCATCCAAACCCCATCTCCAGATATATTCTTCACTTTAATGCTGACTCATGATATCAGCCCTAAAGGCAAGAAAGACAGTGCAGACAACTTTCTATACATTACTCTGCTGGGGTGATTGATGTCTTCATCAAGAATTCCTAAAGAGAGCTCTTCCAAACAGGGTACCCCTAATCTTTTGTATTAAACAGGTTCACTCAGGTCCTTGGCATGATTCACCCCCCCCCCCTCCATTTATCTACTGCGTGATTCTGAGTAAAACTCTTGTCAGACATTTTATTTTATTTCTTTTTATCTATTTGCATACCTCTCAACATCTTAGAGCAAGAAATCTTTACAAAGCCTAAAATAGCGAGGGGGACAAAGGCCTGAAAAGAGGGAAAGATCTTATATATTGCTCTTATAAACTTAGAAGGTTGCTAGAGGATTTGTGTTAGCATGCATTTTCTGAAAGATATGAAATCTGAAACTCAGACGTTTTTCATTATTTAGTGACTTCAGTCCTCGGTGATTTAACAGAAAACCACACATTTTAAGTGGAATAGACCAAAAATACAAGATTAAAATCCGGACATTCTTTGAAAATCTGGACAGTTGATATGTATGTCTATTTGCCAACTAGGTAAGCCATATGAACAAAGTGTTCCTTTTCAGGGATGACCAGGGAGCTCTGTTTATGTGAGTTGCTCAGAATCATGCAGTAGACAAATGGACATGGAGAGAATCACACCCTGTACCACTGAATGCTCCAGAGTAAAGAGAATATGGGTGTCCAGTGTGCTTACTTGATTAACAGATTTTGTTTTTGAACATGACAGTGGACCCACATTGGAGGCTAGGGATAATGTAAATGAATTGTCGGTGTATAAGGGGATTTTAGCTTTATTAGGGGGATGCAGAATATAATTAGGGGAAGAGTGTTGATTAATGGATGGTTTGGTAGGCTTTGCTATGAAGAAATATTTTCTTCAGGGATGCCCCTTGTGACTGCTTTTGCACATAACAAATGTGGATAGATTTATTATGGTGGATATTATTGTCTACTTATGTGCCTTAAGTAAAAGTACAACTTGTGGCTTATGCTGCTGATTGTGTTAGCTCATAAAAAAGTCAAAATGATATGATGAGTATGTTAATAGTGTGTGGTGAATGACAAAGAAAGAGATAGATAAAGTATGAAAGCCATTAATTTCTCAGCCCGGCACTTGCTCAAAACTCATAGCAAGCACTTATAAACCCTAGCACTAGACCCCCCCTATACTGTACAGAAGGACAAGGCTCTCTATTCGACCTTACCAGTCATTCAGTAAAGCAGTTCACTGTACCTATCCAGGTATGTCCAAAGGGCAGTTTCAGGTGTACTCTCCAGTCCAACTGGTGAATCTGGACATTTTGAGGCAATGTTACAACTGCCTCATGTACACAGAAAACCCTCTCCTCCTACCACCAAACACTAATACATGTGAGAGATGCAATTATACAGCCAAACTGGAGGTTAAGCTCTCTCAACCCAAGACTGGATCAGACAGTCAAGAGGAGAAGGGAAATACTTGCATCATGCCGCCAGTCTCACATACACCCATTAAACCAGCACTGGCAAAAAACACACATAAATACATGAAAACATACTCGGAGGCTCGAAATAAAAATCTGCAAAAGCAATAGAGACCTCCAAAGCAGACATCCAAGCAACCTCCACCCACCAACACAAACCATGAAACACATACTTCACAAAACCAGTGTGCCACGCAATCACAGCCCTTAAGGCAAAATAACATACCCAACATACTAGTAATAGTTGACTCTATAGTCAGGCACACTGACGTCCCACTAACTAGACTGAATAAGCAGAAGCTTATCTGCCTGTCGGAGGCCAGAATCCACCACATAACACAAGCACTCAGGTCACTCCAGAACAAGTACAAATATGACTCTGTCATTGTCCATGTTGGTGTGAATGACCTGAGCCGTACCTCCCTGGACTACATGAAAAGAGACATGGAAGAGCTCTCTGATCACATAGCCCAGGCCGGTATGATCCTGACCCTGAGTAGCATCCTGCCCTCACCAAGAATGATACCACGGTATAAAGAAAAAAATTATCAATTTCAACAATTGGCTAAGTTTCTGGTGTCATTCAAAGGGGATCCAGTGTCTGTTCACCTGGGATGACATCCTTGACAAGCCACACTACTTCGCTAGAGACGGCTTGCACCTGTCACTCTTAGGCTTTCGAATACTGGCCAAGGCTCTTGCCACCCCCATAGTGCCTTTTTTAGGCAAGGCTCAAAAGACAAACCCATCACCGTGAATAGCACAAGTAACAAAAAACTGAGGACAAAGCTACTCAATGCCAGAAGTCTAAACCTCAAAATGCATGCACTCTAGGCACTAATCAGTATGGAGAAAATCGATATATGTTCCGTAACAGAAACCTGGTTTAAGGTTCCAGACGGCACACCAGCACTACCAGGCTACAACTCATACCATACATTTTGGCCACAGGACCCGGACCGAAATACAAAAGGCGGGGGCATATCCATATTCATCAAGGATACCCACACCTCCAGGTTAGTGTCACAGCACGATGCTTCAGAGATCATCCACATACAACTAACAACGGGTAAAACTGCAATTCAAACTGTAGCTTGCTACAAATCACCCACCATGTCCCAGGATCCCCATTCCGCATCTCTGGAAACACTGGGAAACATAAAGGTCCTACCAAACACCCTAATATTGGGTGATTTCAATTACCCAAACATTAACTGGGCGAACTACTCAAGTACTAACTCCCTTTCCCAACATTTCCTAGAATTTATAAGCTCAAATGCCCTGGATCAACTGGTCAACACTCCCACCAGAGGTGACAACATATTGGACCTGGTCATCACCAACATGGGCGACCGGTGTTCCACATTGGAGGTCAACCCCTTGCTGGTTAGATCTGACCATAAACAAATCACTTTGGATATCCACATTCCCCCACCCCACCCCGGTGGGGACACAGAAATCACTGTGAAAAACTTTTCAAAAGCAAACTTCACGTTACGTAAGACCGAGGTGGAAAGTTTCAAAGCCCCCATGCTAAAGGATAATGCTGTCCAAGCTGCAAAATCCTTTACTAATGCATTCTACGGGCACCTACAAAAATGCATGGATCATGCTATCCCAAGCAAAACCAAGACTCACTCCTCCAAGAAAAGAAAAACAGTCTGGTGGACCCCTGCCATAAACAAGCTATACAATAGAAGGAGGAAACTAGTACAAGAAAAGAGTAAAATCCCAAGAAGGGAAGACATCCCTGATCAGTATCAGCAAAAAACTATGATCCCTCATCAAATCATCCAAGGCGAGCTTCGAAAGAAAAATTGCCAAGGACTCCAAAGATAACCACAAGGCATTCTTTAGCTATGTCAAGAATCTAAGTGGCAATGCTCAGATCTGCTTGGAGTTAGTGCAGAATGGCACAAAATACACTGAACCAACCAATATCGCCAACATCCTGGCAGACAGGTTCAGTGCAAATTTCACCCCCCTCTCACCCCCAAAAGGGCCCATAACCATACCAGAAGAATGTAGCGCCCCTGAAATCACAGTTAAAACAGCCCTCTCCAAAGCCAAAAACACAGCATCAATGGGACTGGATGGTGTCCCAGGCTGTGTCCTACATGAGCTCAAAGACAAACTAACCCTTCACCTAAACAGACTGTTCAAACTCAGCCTCTCCACAGGCTACGTACCCATAGAGTGGCGCACAGCAACGGTTATTCCGCTCCACAAAAGTGGAGCCACAACAGACCCCGGGAACTATCACCCTATAAGGCTGACTAGCTTGGTCTGCAAGGCTATGGAGCACATCATCATGGAACTCATTAACAGAGACATTGGGAACCTCCAAACACTGGACCCTACCCAGTTCAGCTTTGTTAAGGGCAGATCATGCCTCCTGAACCTGGTGGACTTCTTTGAGACAGTTACCAAGGCTATAGACAAGGGAGAGGTGGTACACACAGCCTACCTAGACCTCGCAAAGGCCTTCGACACCATTCCCCATTCTGGTATTATAGACAAGCTCACCAGCCTGAACATAAACCCCTACGTCACAAGATGGGTTGCCAACTGTCTCATGGACAGAACCCACATGGTGAGAGTTGCGGGAACTAGGTCCGACTCTAAACTGGTTACAAGTGGCATTCCCCAGGGCTCAGTCCTCCTGTTCGGCATATACTTCTCAGAGGTACAGGCAAGCACAGGAGGACTATGGCTAACCAAGTTCACAGACGACTTCAAACTAGGGGCTATAATTGACTCTCTGGCTGACACAGACATCTTCCAAAAGGGTCTCACTGAGACGGATACCCGGTGTCAAAATCATGGCCTCAAGCTAAATGCCAAAAAGTACATAGTCATCCCCTTTGGAAAAAAACAAAGTACCCACAAACTAACACATAGGTGATAGTCCCCTAAATATGGAAGACATAATAAGTGATCTGGGGACCCAAGTAGATAGTAATCTTTCCTTTGATAATCACATTGCCAAAGTGGTTAGAAAATCCTTCTATGTGGCCCACCTAATCACAAAAGGGTTTGCATCCAGATCAAAAGAGGTCATTGTGCCCCTCTACTCATCACTCATCAGACCCATCATAGAGTACAACACCCCATTTGGGATGTACCTTACAAGACACCTGCAACAGCTGGAAAGACCACAGAAGTACCTCACCAAGAGGATCACTGGCCTCAAACAGATGCCTTATGCAGCTCAACTGAAGAAACTCCAGCTGTACCTGGTTGCATACCACCTACTCAGAGGTGATTTCTGCCTGACATACAAGGCCATGTCCAACCCAGAATTGATGGACATGCTCCACCTAAAGAAAACCATATCCCCTCGAGCCACACACTCTAGGGATCTAAACCTCTCCACAACAATAAATAGGATGTGCTGGAGGGATAGATTCCTGTCCCAGAGACTTCCCATGCTTTGGAACAAGATTCCAATCTACATTAGGCAGAGCTCCTCGCTAACACTCTTTAAGAGAAACCTTCACGAGTGGATGGGAAACAGAAAGTTTACCCCAGGGATCACTTCAGTGGCTCTGCTGACAGAGGCACAGGCAACTAATCTAAGGGGTGGCGGAAGCCAACACATTCTGGCTAGGCTTATAAATGCCTTTGGACAGATAGCTTAGTACCTACCTATGAACCTAAGTGTGAAGGTCTGTGAGTAAGGTTAAGATGGAGAAAAGCATGACATAACACAATAAGTTTAAATATCATTGTAAGAGAGTTTTGGCATTTTTCATTCTGGTAGTTTTAGCAGTATAACTATGACATTTAGAGTTGGATGAAGGCATGGTTCGTTTTAGCTAGACATCACAGTTAAAATGGTTTTACCTAAAAAAATATCTCTTCCATCTCCTTTCTTGTATGTGGCAAGAATCCTTTTACGTCCATCACATTTGGAAGTTTGGTTAATGCAGTTTTTCATGGCATAATATTACTCAGAATTAGATCATTTAATTCCGAATTTTCTGAATTCTGTTATGCCTTGAAACAAATCTTTTGAAGTAGAGTATAATACATAATGAGCGAATGTAAGCTGGCCATGGTGAATCTTGTCGTAGCATTCTTTTTAATTTGAATTAGCAATTCAGCTTCTAGTTGGTAGAGGTCCTCCAATGTGGCATGAACAATTGCTGGACAGAAGTAGGGTGTAAACCTCAGCAGGGATAACCACTTGGTTGTGTGAACACTAAGTCTAGATGATTGTCACTGTAGATGTGACAACCCAACCCCATGTGCAAAAATGGGTAAAAGGGGGTTGTAAATGGATGGGAGAAGGAGTAACTAGAAAATTGGATTACTTAGAATATAATGCATAAGTGACAGTGAGGACTGTATGATGGAATGGAATTCTCACTTAAGGTTAAGGTATGGAAAGTGAGAGCATCTATATTACCTGATCGAATGTTTAGGTTAGCGAATACCTAAACGTCGATCCGGTAATATCCAAAAATTAAAACAGCAAATGGCCAATTTAACACAGGGAATTAATTCCCTCGGCCACAAAAAAAAAAAAATAAAAATTAAACCAAAATGAAGTGGGTGGCTTTGCCCTCCCCACCTCCCAATGTGGGAGACTGTGTCCCTCTAACTAAATATACCAACTCTGAGATCGGCCTACAGTGGGGAAAGGAGCAAAATCCACATAACGGCCAGGGGAATTCTTTACCTGCGTTAAATTGGCCATTCACGTTTTTTTGCTTTCAATATTACCAGATTGACGTTTAGGTATTCGCTAACCTAAACATTTGATCAGGTAATAGGAACCCATGTGAGAGTGGGTAAAGTGGAAAGATAGGCAGGATAATATGAAAAACACTTTATTAAAAAAACAAAAGTTAGAATTTTTCATTTTGGTATCACTGACTGAAAAACCTAGGGAATTAAGTACCTTTATGAATGGAAAATACTGTGTGGGAGTAAACTATTTTGCTTTATCATCTTTAAGTTGTTAATAATTTGTATTTTTGTTCTTTTAATTATGTTTTTCTGTATGGTCATGAAGAAATGCATTTTTTATTTTAATAAATATTTCCTACATCTTACTACCCAATTCCTTGTATTGAACAGTAAATGCACTCAATCATGTCAGCTCTTCTGCAATACTCTCTGCCCATTTTTAATTTCTATATAACACCCCCCCCCTTTAGCTTAAAGGTGCAATCACAAAGCTATACCTTTCCAAACTAGTTTTGAGTTTCATTGTTCTGACAGGTCACTGATGCATATGGACACCACAATATGCACGCACTCCTTCTCCCCTTCTCTCGATAATCCTTTGGTCATCTGCTGTTATGCCAACCTAAATGCTGAGACTGACTGCAATGTAACTTGATCTTTTCTGTCTCCCATGCCAAAACTCACTCTCCTTGGTGAATGCATCTCCAGTAACTAACTTTTCTTTTCATACCACAATGGCTTCCATCTCTTTCATTTCCTCACCCATGCTACTGTCCCATGCTACCTACATCTCTTCCCCCTTTAGTTTCACCCTCACCATTAGTCTTCCTCAGAACGTATTCAAGGTTGCCTAATTCTCTGAGGTTCACCGGGTTATTTTTCACTCCCCCCTTATAATCTTTTTACAAGCCTTGCCCACTGGCCTGTCCCTTTCACACTGTCCCCCATCTGGAAGAGGGCCTCTCTATGACCCCTTCCTTCCTGCTATGCTTGTGGTGTTGTTACTTGAGTGGTCATCTTTTTTCCTTTACCCATTCAGCACTGGAGGTTTTTCCATGGTGGAGTCCTTCTTCTTGTCCTCACTTTTGTGATAGCCTGCAACTTTTGGATTTCACCTCAGTGCCACCCCACTTATCATCATTCTTTGACAAGCTCTTGCCATGTCCTTCTAGCCTGGCCTTTCTGAAACACCTTTTCCTATCCTGTTGTCTATACTGGCCACCTCAGCCTTCATCCTACTCTGCCTAATCTCAGCTGACTAGTGTCAGTGGCACAAGTAGCACATTCTCCTTTGGTGCAGATGACAAAGTTCTATTCCTACACAAGGTTTACAGATTATAGATGTTGCATTTCTGAATGGGTCACCCTTCAGATGAAACATTAAACTATGGTCCCATCTGCTTGAGCTGGTGGTAGCTTAAGTGGATGTAAAAGACCCCACAGCATCTACTGAAAAGAGTAGGCGTCCTTTATATACAAAAAGAACACTTATTTACATCATATTTACAAATATACAAATATATAGATATACAAATCTATTTACACATATTTATAATTTCCCTTACAAGCATACTAAATTTTCACCCCTATTAGGCTCTATTTTTCATAACCATCATTTGATTTTATTTAACATTGTTCCTAAAATCCATTTATCTTTAAACATCAATTCATTTATTCTTTCATTTCATATAACCAATATCACATAAAATAACGTATCTGTTCTTTTAACATATTATTTATTTCTATTCTTATAATATCCATATGTAATCATATCCATGTTTACATTTTCCACTTCTTTTATATCTCTCAAAAAAAATCTTCTTTATAGCATACTTTTCTATCTTTGTCTATGTCACCAATTTTTATTTTCCACAAAAATACTTTTGCTTGGTAACATTTTATTTATTCATTTATACATGCTTTTCTCTTTTTTTACCATACCCCAAAATTATATTTATATGATTTTCATTAATTCACTTTAACACATTGTACAATTTTAATGAAGCAGCATATATCACTGGGTCAATTAACCCTAAACCTCCTTCACCTTTACTTACATGCAAAACTCCTCTTTTTACTGAGTTTAATCTAAAGCACCATATAAATGAAAAAAGTCACCCCAGGTACAGATTTGCTGTATTCCAGGACTCTTTGTAAGCTTCTGAGCCCCCCAAGCCTTTCTGTGCTGGAGGGAAGCCTTCCAGCTTATCAGTGGGAGTGGTAAGCATTAGGTAGCCTATCTACCACAAGAGGAGTGGTTCCTGGCCCAGAAATTGTAGCTTCCTGGAATTCATCAACTCAAACGCCCTGGATCAGCTGGTAAACTCCCCTACCAGACGTGAAAACATATTGGACCTGGTCATCACCAACATGGGCGATAGGTGTTCCACACCGGAGGTCAACCCGTCACTGGTTAGATCAGACCATAAACTAATCACTCTGGATGTCCACAGCCCACCACCACCCCCAACTAAGGAAACCACAGTAAAAAAACTTTTCTAAAGCAAACTTCACCTTACTTAAGACAGAGGTGGTAAGTTTTACAGCCCCCACACTAAAGGATAACACTGCCCAAGATGTAAAAATCTTTACAAATGCACTCTATGAGCACCTACAAGGATGCATGGATTGTGCAATCCCTAGCAAAACCAATCACTCCTCTAAGAGAAGGAAACCAGTTTGGTGGACACCTTCAATAAACAGGCTATACAATAGAAGGAGGAAACTAGTTCAGAAAAAAAGCAAATCCCAAGAAGGAAAGACATCCCTGATCAGTATCAGCAAGAAACAGAGGTCCCTCATGAAATCATCCAAGGCTAACTTTGAAAGAAAAATAGCCATGGATTCAAAAGATAACCACAAAGCCTTCTTTAGCTATGTTAAGAATCTAAGTGGCAACTCGCAGATATGCACTGAACTAGTGCAAAATAGCACAACATATACTGAACCTACTGATATTGCCAACATCCTGGCAGATAGATTCAGTGCAAACTTCACCCCCCTCTCACCTCCAAAAGGACCCACAACAATACTGGAAAAGTATATTGTCCTAAAAATCACAGACGCACAGGTGAAAACAGTCCTTTCAAAAAACACAGCATCAATGGGACCAGATGGTGTCCCAGGCTGCGTCTTGCACGAACTACAGAACAAACTAACCCTCCACCTAAACATGCTGTTCAATCTCAGCCTCTCCACAGGCTACGTGCCCATAGAATGGAGCACAGCAATGGTTATTCCTCTTCACAAAGGAGGGGCCACAACTGACACTGGTAACTATCACCCCATAAGCCTGACTAGCCTGGTCTGCAAGGCTATGGAGCACATCATCATGAAACTCATTAACAAAGACATTGGGAACCTCCAAACACTTGACCCGACCCAGTTCGGCTTTGTTAAGGGCAGA
The DNA here is from genome assembly GCF_019279795.1 of Protopterus annectens. NCBI lineage: Eukaryota > Metazoa > Chordata > Ceratodontiformes > Protopteridae > Protopterus > Protopterus annectens. Next base: position 393,999,548 of record NC_056739.1, on the reverse strand, counting down.
TCATGCCTACTAAACCTGGTTGACTTCTTCGAGACAGTCACCAAGGCCATAGACAAGGGAAAGGTGGTTCACACAGCCTACCTTGACCTCACCAAGGATTTCGACACCATTCCCCACTAGGGTATTATAGAAAAACTCACCAGCCTGAACATAAGCCCCTATGTCATGAGATGGGTTGCCAACTGACTAAAAGACAGAACTCACACGGTAAGAATAGTGGGCTCCAGGTCTGACTCTAAACCAGTCACAAGTGGTGTCCCACAAGGCATGGTCCTGGGACCCCTACTGTTTGACATATACTTCTCAGAAGTACAGGCAAATGCAGGAGGACTATGACTAACCAAGTTCGCCGATGACTGCAAACTGGGAACCATAATTGACTCTCCGGCTGACATGGACATCCTCCAAAAGGGCATTACTGAGATGGACACCTGGTGTCATAGTCATGGCCTCAAGCTAAATGCCAAAAAATGCATATTCATCCCATTTGGAAAAACAACACACCCATGAATTACCACATAGGTGGTTGCCCCCTTAATACAGAAGAGGTAATAAGAGATCTGGGGACCTAGGTCGATATTAATCTCTCCTTTGACAATCATATTACCAAAGTAGTTAGGAAATCCTTCTATGTGGCCCATCTAATTACTAAAGGGTTTGCATCTAGAAATAAAGAGGTTATAGTGCCCCTCTACTCGTCACTCATTAGACCCATCATAGAGTACAGTGCCCCATATGGGATGTACCTCACAAGACACTTCCAACAGCTGGAAAGACTACAAAAGTACCTCACCAAGAGGATTACTGGTCTCAAACATATGTCCTATGCAGCCTGACTGAAAGAACTCCGGCTGTACTCAGTGGCATATTGCTTACTCATAGGTGATCTCTGCCTGACTTACAAAGCCATGTCCAACTCAGAATTGATGGACATGCTCCACCTAAAGAAATCCAAGTCACTGCGGGCCACGCGCTCTATTGAGCTAAACCTCACCACAACAATAAATAGAACATGCTGGACAGATAGATTCCTGTCACAGAGACTCCCCATGCTTTGGAACAAAATTCCAAATTACATCAGGCAGAGCCCCTCACTAACACTCTTCTAGAGAAAGAGTGAATGGGTAAGAGAAAATACACCCCTGGGATCATTTCATTGGCTCTGCTTGACAGAGGATCAGTTAATTAATCAATGGGGTGGCGAAAGCCGACACACTCTGGCTAGGCTTATAAATGCCCTCGGGCAGATAGCCTTGTACCTACCTATGAACCTATGAAAGTATAATTCATTTTCAAATAATGTTGGCACCATAAATACACTTGCTAAGTATGTTATTTTCCCATCGGGACTGAATTTATCAAATAAGCCTTTTTCTAAATGATAAATTGATATGTTCTCCAGAAAAAACAGGCTTGTTTTATTTCTTTTATTGTTTTATACCCATTGTGTTCTACTTACATATTTATTGCCAAATGTTATACCTAACACAGATATTTAATGCACTGTAAACTATAATGGGTTCAAAGTCCCAGAAACATTAGTAGAATTATTGCAGGCTATGAATGAGGACCCAATGACAGTGTAAGGTCTGACAGAGGGGTTCCCAGTGGGAGTGGGTGTGCACCAGGGTTCAGCTCTGAGTCCACTGCTGTTCATACTGGTGATAGATTGCATTAGCAAACAGGTCAGAAGGAACAGATCAACAAAGTTTCTGTATGCAGACGATCTGGCATTATAGGCAGACTCTGAACAAGAACTTCAGCAAAGAATAGGGGAATGGAAAGAAAAACTGAAGCCACATGGGATGAAGCTAAGTACAGATAAGACAGTGGTAATGGCAGCAAACTGGGGAAATAAGAAGAAGCTGAGAATTAAGATAGAAAGGAAGATAGTGGGGCAGGTTAATAGCTTCAAGTATGTAGGAGGATTGTTTGAGGAGAAGGGAAGTCTGAATGGAGAAGTCAAAGCTAGAATCAGAGGGGCTCCAGACAACTGGCACAGATCGTCAGGTGTAATGTATGACAGAAGAATGCCAAAGAAGCTGAAAGATAAGGTGTACAAGACAGTGGTATGAACAGTACTACTGTATGATACAGAAACATGTGCAGTAAAGGCAGAGCAGATGAAGAAGCTAGAGGTGATGGAAATGAAGTGCCTGATGAAAGAGGAGAGGAGGGTAAAGTGGTTCACACAGCCTATCTTGACCTCGCCAAGGCTTTTGACACCATTCCCCATTCTGGAATTATAGCTAAACTCAATAACCTAGGCATAAATCCCTACGTCACAAGATGGGTTGCCAACTGGCTCACTGACAGAACCCACACTGTAAAAGTTGCAGACTCCAAATCTGACCTCAAACCAGTGACAAGTGGAGTACCACAGGGTTCTGTCCTGGGACCGCTCCTGTTTGGTATGTACTTCTCTGAAGTACAGGCTAACACAGAAGGCCTCTGGCTAACGAAGTTCGCAGATGACTGCAAACTAGGAGCCATATTCAAGTCCCCAAATGATGTGAGACAGATGCCTGGTGTCAGAGCTATGGCCTCAAGCGCAATGCCAAAAAGTGCAGTGTCATCCCCTTTGGTAAAAACTCTGTACCCATGAACTACCACATAGGCAGCAATCTACTTAACACCGAATGCATGATAAGAGACCTTGGGACCCAGGTGGACAGTAGTCTCTCCTTTGATAGTCACATCGCCACAGTAGTCAGGAAGTCCTTCTACGTGGCACACCTCATCATAAAAGGGTTCTCATCCAGGAAAAAAGAGGTCATCGTTACCCTCTACTCATCACTCATTAGACCCATTATAGAGTACAACACCCCTTTTGGAATGTACCTCACAAGACATCTGCAGCAGCTGGAAAGGCCACAGAAGTACCTCACAAAGAGGATTACTGGACTCAAATGCCCTACACTGACCACCTCAAAAAACTCCAGCTTTACTCCGTAGCATATCGCCTACTCAGTGGATCTCTGCCTAACATATAAAGCTATGTCAAACCCAGAGCTGTTGGACATGCTACACCTAAAGAAATCCCAATCCCTCTGAGCTACACTCTAGGGACCTAAACCTTGTCACCACAATAAACAGGACATGCTGGAGGGATAGATTCCTATCCCAGAGACTTCCCATACTCTGGAACAGGCTACCCATCTATGTCAAGCAAAGTTCTTCATTAGCATTCTTCAAGAAAAATCTTGATGAGTGGATGGGAAATAGGAAATACACCCCGGGGATCACTTCTGTGTCTCTGCTCGTCAGTGGCACAGGAAAATAACTTTTTTGGGTGGCGTAAGCCAGGGAACCTTGTTGGCTAGGCTTGCATAGGCCCTTGGGCTGATAGCCTAGTACCTACCTATGAACCTATGAGATGAGTGGTAGGATGCACACTGTGAGACAGATGTAGAAATGAGGACATAAGAGCAGAAGCCAAAGTAGCTCCATTTTCAGAAAATATCAAAGAGAACAGATTATAGTGGTTTGGACACATGCAGAACAGCAAAAAACAACCTGGTGAAGATGATTTGAGATAGACAGGAATAAGGTAAGAGGAAATGAGAGCATCCAGCAAAGAGGTGGATGGATTGTGTGAAAGAAGATCTGCAACAGTCAGGCATGAGTGCTGAAGGCAGAAGTGTGGCATTAAATTGAGAGAGATGGTGACAGTTAATATGATATCATGACCACATGTAGAAAATGGGAAAAGGGGGTTGATGATGATGAAAAATATATAATCCCTATCTTTACTACATCACCTAAACCTTTACTTTTCTCTTTATTTAAAGCTATCCTTATCACCTCTAGACACTCATTTTTGCAGATTATTGCTACTTTTATCCAATTTTTGTTTTTTTTGCAAATATAATTTCATCAGCATATGTTAACAGAACTGGAATTCTTAACCCTTCAGGTGTTAAACACCATGCCTCCTTCATTTTGTAATTTATTTCACATACTATTGTATTCATAACTAATGCAGAGAAAACACAACTCATTGTATATCTCTGTCTTACACCACTATTCATATGTACCTCTTGGCTTAACCAGGCATCTAAAAGTTTTTACTTTCTTATTAGTATATGCTGACACATAAATTCCTAACTTTCTTACTTATATTCTTTTCTTTCATTAATTATATTGTATTCTTTTCTTTCATTATTACCCTTAGGATTTCATGTCCAGTTGTATCAAATGCCTTATTAAAGGTCTCCTATTGTGAATAGAAAAGCAAAAACCATGATATCATTCCCAATTTCTCTATCATTAATAATTCTTGAAAATCCTTCTCCTTTATACTATATATACTATCTTCCATATTTTCCATTTTAGTTTCAAATCTGTTTTCTATTTTTTACAAAGAATAAAAACACGGCTACTAAAGGTGAATAAAGTAAAAAATAAAACCACAGTATAGCGAACGTTATCACAACCACCATGGCAAGAAACATAAAAAATTAAAACACTATGAACTGTTGAGTTCTTAAAACTGAAAATGTAATAAATGAATGACTAAAAACTGTTCTTAAACAGATACCACCACCCCTTGGATCTGCTAATACAACTTGTTACACTGAAAAGAGAAAATTATGACCAGCATTTAGAGCAATATGTTTCATTAGAGGATTCTTCATATATCTCAAGTGTATGTCACTTATGTGTTTAGAAATTCTTTCTTTCAGCTGCCAATTCATTTCACCAACATAAAATGAAAAGTGCACTGCTGGCAGCAGTCAATATAAATAACATTTCTGGTATTATAACAGCTGAAATGCATTGAATTGGCAACTTACGTGCAGACACACCTCCTGGTCTTAACTCATGTCTTCCTCTACAACCCGCCCTGACACGGCGGAGATTGAAACAGTGAACTGTGATTAGTTGATGCTGACTTTTAAATTCTTACATTGAGGAGAAGTTACTAGATCTGATGAAGGGTGCAGCTATGCATCTGAAAGAACCTATCATTTAGTTTTAACACCAGTTTTTAGGTATTTATTTATTAAATATTTGGTTTTAAGAACTCAAAAGTTCGTAGTATGTTTTAAGTTTTTTATGTGCCTTGCCATGGTGGTTGTGATAATGTTCATTATCCTGTGTTTTGTATTGTTTTTATAAAGATCTTATCTTCTTCAGGCTTTTCCTCATTAGGGGTCACCACAGCAGAACAACAGTCCACAGAACAATTCGCAGTGGAGTTTTATGATGTCGAGTTGCCAGCCTGGTGCCCAACCTTCCTCAGAAGGCACACACACACACACACACACACACTTACACCTAGGGCCAATTTAGAGTGTCTGATCCACCTACAGCATGTCTTTGGGATGTGGGAGGAAACCAGAGCACCCAGAAGAAACCCACATGACCACAGAGAGGACATGTAGAGTATGCACAAAAGGCACCCCAGCTGAGAATTGAACTGGAGAACCTCTTGCTGTGAGGTGACAATGCAAGCCACTGTACCACTGTCACTGCCCTGTTATAAATATCTTATAATTATTATTATTCAGTGCTATTGGTCTCCAGTTTTTTAATTGTACTCTATCTTCCTTCTTCTATATGAATTTAAGTAGTCCACTACATATTTTTATACATAAAATCTTCATTTAAACATTCATTCAAATTCTTTAAAAATATTTTTTTGCCAGTTCCTTACATTTTTATACATTTCATATCTAATTCCACCTGGTCCTGCAGCCAAATCTATATTTACTTTTCCTAATACTTTATCTAGCTTATTTAAAGAAATCTCCTTTTCCAGTTTTTTATTCTCCTTTTTTGGTTAACTTTTTACTTTCCATGTTTTTTTCACTGCCTTCTGTTTTCTTTAAACATTTCTTGTATATATTGTAATACACTAGTCATACCCCGGATTCACTAATCTTCCATGCAGGACTAGTTTAGTACTGCATGGAAGCGGCTGTTTAGGAGGAGGACGGCAGCGCGTCAAGCATATTAATGAAGGCGCGCTGCCTGACCTCCTAATCCTACATGGAGCGTGGACGAGTGCAGGGGGCGTGTCTGAGAGCAGAGCTCTCAGAATAAATACACCCCTGCAAAGTAGAACAGCAGTAACTGTAAATAAATGAGCGTGACCGCTCATAGGTGTCCGCATATCCCCACCAACAGCAACAGGACATAAAAATAAAAAGAAGTAACCCCTGTAATTATTTTTAAAACTCCGAGTACAGCTAGCCATAGGTGTGTGGGTGTGTCCATCGCTTAGCTACGGTTACAGCAGCTAAAAAGGCTGAAGAGCATAACAAGGAAGATATATGCAAATGAAGCAACACAGCAATACTGTAATGGTCAGAGCATCTGCCTAATGAACAGGCATTCCTGGTTCGAGTCCCACTGCAGCACATACCATTTTCCATGTGAAATCTGTATACGAATATTTATTTACATTTTATTGCTGTATGACCTACTAAATAACATTTAAATGTGAACTGGAGTACCACATTAAATGCACATGTGAAGAGTCATTACCATAAAGAATAAGTCAGCAGTAAGCAGGCGTAAGCACAGATAAGCAGTAGTAAGCACTAGTAATACCATTTTCCATGTGAAATCTGTATACGAATATTTATTTACATTTTATTGCTGTATGACCTACTAAATAACATTTAAATGTGAACTGGAGTACCACATTAAATGCACATGTGAAGAGTCATTACCATAAAGAATAAGTCAGCAGTAAGCAGGCGTAAGCACAGATAAGCAGTAGTAAGCACTAGTAATACCATTTTCCATGTGAAATCTGTATACGAATATTTATTTACATTTTATTGCTGTATGACCTACTAAATAACATTTAAATGTGAACTGGAGTACCACATTAAATGCACATGTGAAGAGTCATTACCATAAAGAATAAGTCAGCAGTAAGCAGGCGTAAGCACAGATAAGCAGTAGTAAGCACTAGTAAGCATGTGCAAGTGCATTTAGGCGGGGTGAAGCACCGCTGACACAGATTAAGCAAAGGAAAAGCTAACTGTATGTAAGGCACTGTGACTGGAACTCAGCAGTGATTACCTCTGTGCAAACCCACTTACAATTGCTTGAAAGTGCCTTAAGCACATTGTATCCAACGGCCGGTGTTCTGCCCAGAAACAAAACAAACAGCCTCCGCAAGACCAGAACCCAAGACCATGCACACCATACATAAAACGATTTACCACTAAGCCATGCCAGATATGCAGAAATTGTATGTTGTCAGAAACATAACCCCAGCCCAGTCATGCAACAGTACAGAGAATGTATACCTACAGCTAGATGGGTGTGTGTCTGCAAATATATCACTAACTAAATGGATAAAACATATCTATAGATGTAGTCACATATATGTACATATATATAAATATCCAGAGATATATACATATATATACAAATATATAAACAGATATACATGCAAATGCTGACAACTACACATATATATGTCAACATCTATATGTCCACATATACACATCAAGTGACGTATGTGCTCAGATATATGTCTCCGTAGGTATATTCCGATATAGTTAGACATATGTAAGTAAATATACATACCCACAGAGGTATATATAGCCAGACATCTGTAGATACCAATGGTAGATGAACAGAAACATGTATGCCCGCATGCACCGTCAATGGGCATGAGAGGCCCCAAACAATATACGTCACATATGAATTTGCATGCCCCCCCGCCCAGCCAAACATGTCCGCCCTGCAATACACTACCAGGCTCATAGTGTTGTACATCTGTCATTGAACTAGGGAATTAAATCAGCCCTCTATTATATGTCACATGTCGACATCACATACTCCTCTCCCCCATCCACTAGGCAGGCCGAGCAGTACAGGCCCATCCAACCCAGGCCATCCCC